>NW_020664463.1:23276735-23366236 GCF_002925995.2 Terrapene triunguis
AGCTGGCCAAACAACCTGTTCTATACTTCATATTTTTGGGCCTAACATATATTTCCACACACACCCAATGTTTTCCATTCCCCCCCACCCAATATCTCACCGAGTCAAGAACGCTTTGTAGTGGCTGGGAGCTGCGGGGTCCCTGCCCCCCCACGCAAGGCTGTTGCCCTTCACTGGAACCCTGAGGAGGGCCCCCTGAGGAGGCTGTCACTGAACCCTGCAGGGGGATCCTGAGGAGGCTGTTGCCTGTCACTGGAACCCTGCCGGGGCCCCGCTGGCTGCCAGCTCCATTCCCGCAGAGGTGCAGAGATGAGCGCTGGACCGGGAGGACAGGCTGGAATGGCTTTCATGGCACCAGGGACCAGGGAGGACTCCCGGTCCAGCCTTGTCTTGCCTTCCAGCCACTGCACGTGCCAGGAATGAAACCGGGCACAGGGAAGGAGCAGGAGCATGTGCACCAGCAGTCAGGGTGGGACAGGGGATGGGACAGGTGGACATTGGTGCTCAGGGCACCAGCTGCCAAGGAGGATGGGGGCACAAAGTGCCAGGCACTAGCTGCCGGGGGGGGGGGGGGTCCCACAGGGCACCAGCTGCCAAAGAACTGCCAAAAGAATGGCAGTAGGAACTACCAGTACACTACTTCCCAGCCTGATCCCCCCACCCCCATACCTCCACAAGTCTCAGTAGTTCCTTTTACTCCCCCTGCTATTCCTCTTCCCTCCCACCATTCACAGAAAGCTCTCCATGGCCCATTCAGCATTTGCCACTCATGAATCACACAGGGAAAGGCACCAGCCAGATCCCCCCAGCTCCCGGCACTGTACCTCAGGAATATACCCTCTTGCACTGCTCAAGACAAGCAATGCAAATTTATTGATTGGTTCACCACTTCATTGAATGAAAGTGGATATACACCAGCCTTTGGAAACCTGAGCAGATTACCAAACACTTCAGGCAAACTCACTGGTAAAGATAAACAGTTGAACAAATGTATTGACTACAAAAGATAGTTTTTAAGTGATTATAAGTGATAGGGAAAAGTAAGAGTTAGTTACCAAAAGAAAATAAAACATAAGCAGGCAGTCTAAACTCTCAACCCTATTAGACTGGGTAACATCTAGATTAAGCAGCTTTTCTCGCCCCTCTAGATATTGCAGTCCTTAATATACAGGTTTGTCCCTTAAACCTGGGCCAGCCTCTTCTGTTGGAGGTTGGTTTGTTCATTACCCATGATGTCATTTGTCTCCCTCCCATGTCACTGGCTTTTCTTTCCCTGCAGTGTTCCCTTCTAAGTGGGCTCTTAATTTAATCATGTTTCTAGGATTTTGGTACCTCAGGGTCTGGAAAGGTGGGGGTTTAGGGAGATCCTGAATATTGGCTGGCCCTTTGGGGAGCTGTCTCCCAACCCCAGGACTCTACATATGCAAAAAATCCAGCTCCCTTTTTGGGGTTACCCTGTGTTTCCTCCTCCCAGCACTGAGTCATTCCCTGGCCCCTTTTCCTTGAGGGCTGTGGTCTGTGCTCTCTGTGTGTTTACCCTTTGATCAGATGCACCTTTTTCCAGCAGCTTTCCCATAACTGCTTTCTGTGTCTAACCAGTGTGGGGAAAAACACCTCCCTTCTGTCAGTCAGGTCATTTTTGTGGTTGTCAAGCAATCTTGGAGTTGTAGATGTGTGTACATTATGTCATGAAGGCCAAAACTATAACTGGGTTCAGAAAACAATTATATAAATTCCTGGAGGATAAGTCCATCAACGTCCAGGGATGCAACCCCATGTTCTAGGTGTCCCTAGCCTCTGACAGCCAGAAGCTGGGAGTGGAAGACAGGGGATCACTAGATGACTGCCTGTACTGTTCATTCCCTCTGAAGCACCTGGCACTGGTCACTGTTGGAAGACAGGATACTGGGCTAGATGGGCCATTGATCTGAACCAGTAAGGCCAGTCTTATGTTCAGTAAAAATTACAGTAGATATTTGCCTTTGAGAAGAATTTACTATGAGATAGTATACTGCCCTTAGTGAATACTTTGGAACCAAGTTCTACATACCAGCCATGACATGTGAAAAAGCACTAAGGGCTGGATTGAGAGGCAAAATAACAGTTGAGAAAGGCAATCCCCGTTGGTGGATCAAATGAAAATGAAGAAGTTTTAATACCAGGCCAGGAAATCAGTCAGACTGGAAGTCATATGAGCCAACAAATCAACATGCACTATGAAAAGGAAAAGGAAAATTTGGAATTAAAAATTAAAAATCACTGTAAAAACATATGAAGTGCTGTACTAAAACCACAGATGATTATTTGCTATTAAAATATTAAATAGCACCATGACATCCCTATGCACAATGTTGACAAAGGTAAATGATGAAGTGCTAAAAGTAATAAGAATAATAAATACATATTTTAAAAAGTAAACAGTTGGAAAGAGCAAGACAAATTTTAAAATGGATTGCAAGAAAGGGAGTGCAATTCAGGGAATCACAGCAGCAGCAAAGACAAATTTGTGAACTGCTAGGAGACTTTATGCAGACATATAAACTGATGAGGGAATCTTTAAAATACAAAAATGTGTCACACATAGGTTATTTTGGGAGGGGGGTGTAAAATATTTCACTGAATCAAGTCTCCTTTAGCACCTCAGGACATTATATGTGAAAGGAAAGAGCTGCTGTGTCTAGGCACTAGGATGCCTTTAAGGACACAAACCCTGGGAAGCAGGTGCTGAGAAGTACTGTCTCGTGAGAGGGGAAATAAAAAAGCCCCTCTGCCCTCCACCCTATGTCTGTAAACATGGAAGATGGCTCATCCCACTAGGGTAACTGTTATCCCCTCTGTGCATCCTTGTGCCAGGGATTTGCCCTCTACCAGCGCCTGGCAGTGCCTAGGGTTGCCAACTTTCTAATTGCACAATCCAAACACCCCTGCCCTGCTCCTTCTTCAAATCCCCGCCCCTGCCTCGTCCCTTCTCCAAGGCCCTGCCCCCACTCCCTCCATCCTCCCTCCCTCCATCGCTTGCTCTCCTCCCCCCCCCCCCCCCCACTTTCACCTGTCTGGGGCAGGGGGTGGGGGTGTGGGGGGGGGGTGAGGACTCCAGCTGGTGGTGCAGGCTCTGGGGTGGGGCCAGGGATTAAGGTTTTGGGGTGCAGAAGGAGAATCCGAGCTGGGGCTGAGGGGTTTGGAGTGCAGAAGGGGGTGAGGGCTCCGGCTGGGGGTGTGGACTCTGGGGTGGGGCCGGGGATGAGGGGTTTTGGGTGAAGGAGGGGGCTGGGGCAGGGTGTTGGGGGAGTGTGGGCTCCAGGAGAGAGTTTGGGTGCGGGAGGGGACTCTGGGCTGGGGCAGAGGTTTGGGGTGTGGGAGAGTGCATGGGGTGCGGGGTCCCAGCAGTGCTTACCACAGCTCCCAGGAAGTGGCTGCCAGGTCCCTGCAGCCCCTAGATGCATGGGCGGCCAGGGAGGCTCTGTGCGCTGCCCTCACCCCCTCAGGCGCCGCCCCACAGCTCCCATTGGTTGCGGTTCCAGGCCAATGGAAGCTGTGGAGCTAGGGGCTGCAGGGACCTGGCGGACGCTTTCTGGAGTTGCGTGGAACTAGGGCAGGCAGGAAGCCTGCCTTAGCCCCGGGCCCCCGCTGCGCCGCCGACCGGACTTTTAATGGCCCAGTCGGTGGTGCCAACCGGAGCTGCCAGGGTCCCTTTTTGACCGGGTGTTCTAGTCAAAAACTGGATGCCTGGCAACCTTAGCAGTTCCTCACCCCTGGGCTTAACCCCAGCTCCTACCCCATTCCCTGATTTTGCCCCCTCGGCCTCTCTCCTTGCCCCCTGCCTCCTGCACAGACTTTGCCCATCCCCCCCTCCGATTTGCCCCTCTTTGCCCCCTTTTAGCCCCTGTAAACAGCAGGCAGCAGATTTTAATCACAAGTGAGGGCAAAGCAAGGGCAGTGTCTTTAAAAGATGTTACTGAGCATGCTTAGTCCATAAGTGCTTGTTCAGTACAAGCCAAGCAGCAAATTCTGTCTGGTAGCAGTTTTTGACATTACAGCTGTCTCCTGTGCCTACTGAGTTATGGCTCTCAGCAGGGCAGAAATCAGTGGTGCTGTCCCTGGGGCTGGAATTGTGCTCTGAGGAACAGCAGCCTTAGGGGTGTGCAGATGTTCCAACCAGGCCCTTAATGTGTAAAGGAGAAGAAAGAAAAGTGGGAAATGAGCGAGGCAAGGTGAAGAGAGGAAAGGGGTAAAAGAGGGGAATGAGAGGAATGAGCAGTGAGGAGAGAAAGCAGAAGAGCACAGTAGGGAGAAATTATGTCCTACATCCAGCCAGAAATGGCTCCCATTGTCCAATTTCATCCCATTGAAGGGAGGAGGAAGAGAGGAGGGAATGAAAGAGGGAATTATGGAACAGAAAAGGGAGAGGGAGTATGGAGAAGAGAATGACAGTCCCTCCACAAAAGAATAAATGGACACAAATCGGACATCAGGAATGGTAACATACAAAAGCCAGTAAGTGAACACTTCAATCTCCCTGGTCATTCTATTACAGATTTAAAAGTCACTATCATTGAACAAAAAAACTTCAGAAACAGACTTCAAAGAGAAACAGCAGAACTAAAATTCATTTGCAAATTTTAACACCATTAATCTGGGTTTGAATAGGGACTGGGAGTGGCTGGCTCATTAGAGAAGCAGCTTTTCCTCTCCTGGAATTGACACCTCCTCATCTATTATTGGGAGTGGACTACATCCACCCTGATTGAATTGGCCCTGTCAACACTGGTTCTCCACTTGCGAAGTAACTCCCTGCTCTCCATGTGTCAGTATATAATGCCTGCATCTGTAACTTTCACTCTATGCATCTGAAGAAGTGAGGTTTTTACCCACGAAAGCTTATGCCCAAATAAATCTGTTAGTTTTTAAGGTGCCACCAGACTCCTTGTTGTTTTTGTAGATACAGACTAAAATGGCTACCCCCTGATATTTGATACCAACACTCAGTTCATGTTTGGAAGGTGTTCTTCACAACCATGAGGGCTAGAGGCTTAATTTTTTTAAGGAAGGCTGAGATTCTGGAACACAACTATGTGGCAACTTGAAAAGCCCTCCATAAGTATGCAGCTGTTTGTTAGGCTGCATAATTGTATGATAAGCGGTCCTGAAAACACCATGTCTTGTTGTTACGTAAATTAAATTAACAAGCATAGAATCGTAGAACTGGAAGAGACCTCGAGAGGTCATCTAGTCCAGTCCCCTGCACTCATGGCAGGACTAAGTATTATCTAGACCAGTGGTCTCCAAAGAGGATCCTTGGGGGGGTACGCGGCAGGAGGATCGCTTTTTTTAATTGCTTCGGCAGTTCGGGCGGGAGTCCGAGCGGCTTTTTTTGTTTTGTTTTTTGTTTTTTGTTTGTTTGCAACAGTGTTACTGTTGACTCATATTTAGCTTGTGATCCAGTGTGGCCCCCAGATCCCTTTCTGCAGTACTCCTTCCTAGGCAGTCATTTTCCATTTTGTATGTGTGCAACTGATTGTTCCTTCTTAAGTGGAGTACTTCAGACCATTTCTCCAGTGTGTCCAGATCATTTTGAATTTTAATCCTATCCTCCAAAGCATTTGCAACCCCTCCCAGCTTGGTATCGTCCGCAAACTCTAAGTGTACTCTCTGTCATTATCTAAATCATTGATGAAGATATTGAAGAGATCCGGACCCAGGACTGATCCCAGTGGACCTCACTTGATATACACCCACTTCATGTATGGGGGGCAATGAGGAAGTTGAATGAAACCATTTTATTTTCGTGTGTGTGTGTATATGTTCTCCTTGTTGCCCAAAGACAGCCCCAAAATTCAGTTCTAGAAGCCTGCAAGCAGGATCCTCGCTAGTTGTGCAGAGCAGTGCACTGACAGGGTGTGCACACACATTCACTAACAGGTGTGGTTAATGAGCAAGTCCAGTAATAATAAGGCCCCCAGGGAAAGGGTTTTATTATAAACAAACTCTCTGGGTGGTGGTGGTAAATGATAGATAAGAAAGCTGGGCAATGGGCTCATGGTCATGTGCCCATTGAGTCAGCTCTAGTTAACCCCCCCCCCCCCAATGAATACAAGGAGAGAGCAATGGTACTGGTTTGCAGCAGTGCAAGACTGGCAGAGCACAATCACTGAAGAGCAAGCTGTTACTCTTGGTCTCTTATCCCCTAGGGTAACCAGACAGAAAGTGTGAAAAATCAGGACAGGGGGGGTGGGTGGGTGGGGGGGTAATAGGAGCCTATATAAGAAAGACCCAAAAATCAGGATATCTGGTCACCCTATTTCCCCCCCCCCTCCCCCCACTCATTAATGCAGAGTAATTGAAGTGTAATGGTCTCTGGGAGGAAGGCAACGCATGATGTTGATGTCACTGGAAGGGTGGAGCTGGGCTGTCTGGGGCATTTAATGAAGTAGGTATTGTGTTGATTATTAGTGCTCACAGATTCCCTTTGTGTCTTCCTCCTCTTCCCACCTCATGCCTGGCAGCTCCCAGCACATGCCCTAGTATTTGATACTGCTCTAGGTGTGTGTAGGGTTACCATATTTCAACACTGAAAAAAGAGGACACTCCACGGGGGCCCTGGCCCTGCCCCAACTCCACTCTGCCCCCTCCTCTGAGCACCCTGCATTCCCCCTCCTCCCTCCGCTCTGATCTTGGCTGGGGGTTGCTAAGTGCTTCCCTGCTCCCCACTCGCCCTGCAGCCCCTGCACCCCCCACCCCTGCAGCCTCTGAGTCCCCTGCTCCCCACTCGCCCTGCAGCCCCTGCACCGCCCTGCAGCCCCTGCAGCCTCTATGCCCCTGCCTACCCTGCTCCCCACTCGCCCTGTGGCCCCCTGCCCCTGCAGCCTCTGTGCCCCCTGCCGCCTCTGTGCCCCCCGCCTGCCCTGTTCCCCCGCTCACCCGGCAGCCTCTGCCTGGCAGGGGCTTCAGACGCTCAGCGGCGACCGGGGCAGCGCGGGTCCCTGCAGCCCCGGCTGCAGCCTCCTTCCTGCTGCCGCCGCCAAGCACATTCCCCGGCCTGTTGTCCCCGCCGGAAACAGCTCCCGCGGCGCCGGGCAACGGGGCCACAGGAAGGGTCCCCCAGTGGCCAGGGGGTCCCCACCCGCGAGGGAAGCCTGAGCCCCCCCCAGCTTGAGCTCGCTACAATGTAGCCGGGGTGGCTGGGCTGCGCTGTGGACCCGGCGGATCGTGCTGGGGCTGGGCGGACCCTGGCTTATGCCTCCCTATTTCCCTGGACATGTCCGGCTTTTTGGAAATTCCCCCCGGATGGGGATTTGAGCACCAAAAAGCCGGACATGTCCGGGGAAATCCGGACGTATGGTAACCCTAGGTGTGTGTTCATTTTGATGCTTGGTGAAGGAGCCACAGGCTGGTAACTATTGTCCTGTCCATTGAACAATGACAAAGGCGAAATCTGTGCAGCTAATGGCTCTAGTGAAGCCCTAACTCAGCACATCTTTAATTTGATAAATACTTTTCACCCAGCAATAACCTGAGGGAGATAGCTGGAGCCCACTTTCACCAGCTTCTTGACACGTCCACAGTATGTAACAAATCTATATGCAGCACCTAGGAGCCACAACTACCATATAAGTTACACTCTCATGTGTGTTTTGGAGCTGAAGGAGCTCCAAGAACACAGACCTCTTCAGCTAAAGGAGAAATCACTCAGCTGGCTGCAGAAGTAGGTTCCTTATCTCCTCTGTGGATTACTCACTAGGGGGCAATGTGATCATTAATTTCCTCCTCCAAGGATTGTGCCTAATTCTCCTAATGTTGTTTCCTGTGTACCCCAGGTCCCACCTCCTTCAGGGGGCACTGAGGAAGTCGCTACCATTCAGCTGTCTGGAGGTGGGGGCAAGAGCAAGATAGCTGAGAAGAAACAAGTCCTGATTCAGAGGGCCAGCAACAGCACTTTTGTGCAGACTGACAAGCCCATCTATATGCCAGGACAGTTGGGTAAGAAGGGATCTGCCCTGAGGGATTTCCTTTCTCTGTGTTTGTGTGCATGCAGATGTGCCATTGGGTGTGTGTATATGTTCCTAGAGAGGTGCAGTTGTAAGCATTTTTTCTTTGCGTTAGTGAAAATGAGCATAACTTGCAGATGAGAATGTTGTTTGTATGCACTCGTGTTTGCAGGGGCATGGGCAAGTGGTTTTTGGTGCATATGTGTTTGCAGATGTACACTTCAGGTGCATATGGCGAGGTATTTGTCTACAAGCCGGACATAAGCAGTGTTTATCCTCAGGTGAGTACACGTATGCAGGTCTATTCATGCCTAGAGGTTGGCGTGTGCAGAGGTCTGCAAGTGTTATGAGTGCATGGTAGCTGAAGGGCTGTGTATGTTTCTGCACCAGTGTGCACATGTGAGTTTGTAAGTGTACACCTGTCTGGAGATGTTCCTTCCCAGATGTTGGGGTGAGTAAGCCAATGCCAATGTATCTGCTGGTGTGTGCAACTAGTCTAGAATTCTTCCTTTCCAGTGAGCTCCCTCAGAAGCTGCGCAGCGATCGGCAGAGCTACGGCCTGTTTAGGGGGAGGTGGTTTTTTTCTCTCTCCCCTTTCACAACCCCTGACAAATGGATTATTTTTCTTAAAAGGTCTCTCAGGCTCCTCCCACACAGCCAAAATAAACTCATCCCATTTCACACAGAAAACCCTTGTTGCCTTTCAGCTTCATCTCTTCAGAACCCTGTAAAACAGTTGAAGTGGAAACGTCAGACCTGTGGTTCTCAACTTTTTTATTAAAACCCAGGAACCCCTAAACTTAAATAGACAAACCTGCAGACCCCCAACCAGAGGTGATTGGGGGGGAGCACACAGGGTCACACCCCCCGCCACCCTCCCTGGTTTCTGCCTTCCATTGGCTGTGCTCCCTGCAGTGCTGATGTAGCAGGGCAGAGGAGTGGTGTCTCCTTGTCTAGCTGCTACCTGCTCATGGAGTCAATGGCTGTGAGGCAACTCCTTCTGGTGGCAGGGGGAGATCTCTCTTCTGCAGTGATGGTGCAATTTTGGGTTGCCTCCCCCCCCCCCCAATCCAGACCAGCTCAGTGGCCCGCTGAGGTGAGTCAGGGGGGTGGAGGTGGCACTCCATCCTGGAGCCCCATCGCGTGAGGTTGAAGCTTGACCCCGAGCCCTGACACCCGAGGCTGAAGCTTGGTCCTTGGTGGACCCCCTGAAACCTGGTTGTAGACCCTGGTTGAGAACCAGTGCACTAGAGCCACCTCCACACCACACTTCCCCAAATACCTGCTGAGTTCTTTTTCTCCTAGCTACATATTTTTTCCCCCATCCCTGTCTTCAAAGCCTGTCAAGCCCTCAAATACTTAATGCCTCAGAAACTATGAGGCTTCAGGGAACATGTTGAAATGATGCCTTGAACCTGTGTATGCAGCCGGGATTGGGGGGAGAGGCTTGGATCCTCACATGAAGATTAGTCTAAAGGCATTTTATTTGTTTTTTCCCATTACAGTGAGGTTTCGAATTGTCACTTTGAACAGCAGTTTCATCCCACTGAATGATAAGGTGAGAAATGTGGCAGGGGAAGCGGAGAGAGGGAGATAAGCTCTCCCCACACACTACCTTCTTTCTTTGCTTCTGCCCTGGGGGCAGAGGGCTTTATACCTCAGGAGTACCAATCTGGGATCTCTCAGCAGCTGCAAGAGTTTGAATTTTCAGAAGGGATCTGGGATTTCCCCTTTGGTTAAACTCCCTTCCAGTTGTAACCCAGCCCTGGCCCAGATCCAAACCAGAATCAGGTGGCTTCTGAGAGCTGCCAGCACTGAGCTGCCTACTGCAGCCTGGCCACCTCATTCCCCTGAGGTATGGGGAGCTACTTCAGGAAATCGAACTGTAACAAATATGGTGGTGTCCTGTAATATCCTGGATAAACCTTATGGAATTAAGTTAAACCTTACTGAATTTAAGTTTAATATCTGGGGGGTCTATTGTATTAAATGACTGGTTTATGTATCCCTGTGAGCCCTGGATTATGTATTTCCATGGGAAGGGTAAATACAGCCTCTCCAGGAGCTGGGAACAGTGGGGGGTGCTTAGGCAAATTCATTCTGGCTGTCACCCCTCCAGAGAAGTGCCACCACCTGCAGAGGCTCACATGTGCTAGCTCAAGCTGGATTATGCAGAGACCAGCAGACAATGAAAGGATTGGGGATAGTTTAAACTCAGGCTATTTGACTCAGGGCCTTCTTTCTGCTCCAGCACACGACAGGATCTCCTTTCCAAGGGGGGCCCCTATCCTTAGGGAAGGGTTGGAAGGACTTTGGCGTATCATGGCCCCCATAAGGCTGGGTTCTTGTGCTGAGCAAAGGGTGTTAGGAACTTGAAGCTACAGGGAAACCCCGGCGTGGGGTTTTGAAGGACTGGTCTCCAACAAGGGCTCTGGCAGGAGTTGGGGGTGAACTCTGCTTAGTTTATTAACATGCAGGTAGGTTCTTTTGTTTTCTCTGTAATACTTTCAGTATAAAATGTGCTTGCTTAGAAAAAGCTGTGTAGTAGATTAACTGTGGTAATTACACTCTAGTCTAAAGAGAAGGTAAAACAGGCCTGATTAGGCAGTCTCTTTGCTGGGGATATCACAGTGTAGGCAGGGAACTGTTCAGCCTGGAAACAACCTGCTCAGGAGCAAGAGAGAAAGAAGTGTCTCTCTCCCCAAGAGCGGTGACAGCCGGGGGGCCAGAAGGCTAGAGTGGGGTGCTCTTGCTGGACCATAGAGAGGGAACAGGGGAAGCTGCTCTGAGCTGTGACACAACTACCTTCCCTGAAGCTGCCTAGGAAATTGTTTAAGAGCTATTAGCATAAAACTAGAACAGGGAAAAGCAGCCAGCCAAGCTGAGGAAGGCGCACAAGGCTCCTCCAATGCTGCCAAATGGAACTCTTCCTCCTGCAACCTCCCCTGGGGGCTGTGGGAGGTGTTGAGGCAACTTTGGAAGTTTGAAAAGGGGGTGGGGATCATTAGCTGAATACTTTCAAGCCTTGTAAGGAACAAGAGAGGTTGATCTGAGCTCACATTGCTGGGAGGCACAGGCACTGACTTTCTAATGTGCCAGCACCCCACACTGCTCCAGGCTGCTTTCCACCCCCGCTCTGTTCCACCCTTCCTCCGAGCAGGCCCTGCCCTTGCTCCTTCCCTCCTCCCAGCACCTCGTGTATGGCGCTGAATAGCTGATCACTGGCACGTGGGAGGTGCTGGGGGGAGGGGGAGGCGCTGATTGTTGGGATGGAGCTGATCGGAGGGGCTGCCGGTGGGTGCTGAGCACCTACTGGTTTTTCTCCCCCCCCCCCCACCATGGGTGCTCCAGCTCCGGAGCACACACGTAGTTGGTGCCTATGCTTGGAGGGTCCTGTTGTTAATGTAACAAAACATGTGCCATATGTTGCACACTGTGGTCACTCAGAACTTCATGGCAACAGCAGGGCTAGAACTCAGATGCTCCTGCTGTGAATGCCCAGGCCCTGAGCACAATCTGATGGAGTTAAGAGTAGGGACGGATTTGGCCTCAGCTCTCAGGGTGGAGGAGATCCTAGCCTGTGCAGCAGTTCTGTTCCCCGCAATAGTGCAGCGATCACTAATGGGAATTCTGTCTGGTTTTCTCTTTCAGTACCTGCTGGTGGAGCTGAAGGTCAGTGGCCCCCATATGCATACTGAGATGCCTCTGTTCTCCATTCCATTCCTTTCCCTTCACACACACACATGAGAGATCAAGACTGTGACTCACTCAGGTCTCCTGCACCCACGCCTGGAGGGTAGCTGGCCTTGTTCCTGCAGCTCTCGGCTGTGAGAAGCGTGCATTGGAACTATGGTCTCCTGTGCAGCAGTACACTGTAGTAACCTGCAGGGGGTGTCAGACTGGACCCCCTCACTATTCCCATCTTCCCACCAGCACCGACAGAGACTAGAAACAGGATCTCCCTCACAGCAGCAGAGATTGCTAATCTCTAGGGAAATGGAGCCTGGGGGATCCTGGCTTCTCCAGCAGCTCCTGCTGCCCAGGGGGAATTCCCAGACTGGGGCTGACAATCCAGCCTCAGTCTCCCACCCTGCAGTGCAGAGCACTAACCTGTTGGGGTCGCCTAGCCCCGCCTCCACAGCTTCCTCAGCTCCTACCAGCCCATGGAGAGCCGGAGACCAGGACAGGGAATCAAACTCCGGTCACGCACAGTAAAGAACAGTGCGAACTGTAGGGCACCCAGAGCCCAGTGTCAGCAGCAATTCTAGCCCCTGCCAGCTCCAGGAGAGTGAGACCGAGCCAGGTCTCCCACCTAGCAGTGCAGAGCACTACCCCTAGGGCACAGAGTTCAGCCTCTGCAGTGCTCACAGCCTGTACTGGCCCCTGAAGAGCAAGAGACCAGGCCTGGAGCCCTGGTCTCCTGCCTGGTCATGCAGCGCACCACCAACCTTCAGAGGTGCTGGGCCCAGCTTCTGTAGCACTCCCAGCCCCTGTCTTCCCAAGGGCTGGGCTGCATGGGGAGTAAAACAGGGAGGATGGGCTGCATTTTAATTCTGTTTCTGTCCGTGGCATCAGGATCCTGAGAATAACCGGATTGGCCAGTGGCTTAATGTGAAACCAGCGCGAGGCATTGTGCAGTTGTCCTTCCAGCTGGCAGCCGAACCGCCCCTGGGAACATACACCATCAACGTGGACAGTGGGAAGGCCTACAGCATCTTCAGTGTGGAGGAGTACGGTATGGAGGGGAGAGCAGCAGGAGCACTCCGCTCTCTGACAGTCCCAGGGGAATCCCAGCCTGAGGAAGCCCTCTCCCTATCCAACCCTGACACAGACTCTGCAAGCGAACGCTTGCCTTAGAGAGGACACCCCCCTCCCTTCTCTCCAGGGGAATGCTGTCTCTGGGAGTGCTGCACCCCCACAACACGCAGACACACACTGCTCCCTGAGCTGGGTGACAGTCAGCCAACCTGTTCCTTTCTTAACTTCTTGCATCCTATTTCTCCCTCTCCAGTGCTGCCCAAATTCAAAGTGGTTGTGGCTGAGCCCACTCAGATCTTCACATCGGATACATCTTTTCCACTGAAAGTTTGTGGCAAGTACGTTTCACAGGGCTCTTGTGATGGGAGCGCACAGTTAACGTGCAAATGTATCCGCTCATCTAGCTCAATGGATGGACGGGATTAGCTTTGTGTTTCTGAGAGGGTCTGCGTTGTAATAAGGATTTTCAGGAAAAAATGAATGCATTTACAGTGGCTCTCAACTCTTCTTCCACGTGGAAGTCTGTCCATTCTGCAGCTTCCTCAAAACACTATTTAGTTAGTTATCAGAGTAGCAGCCGTGTTAGTCTGTATCTGCAAAAAGAACAGGAGTACTTGTGGCACGAAAGCTTATGCTCAAATAAATTTGTTAGTCTCTAAGGTGCCACAAGTACTCCTGTTCTTTTAGTTAATTATTTAAATCATGGAGTGTCCTCCCCAGTTAAAGTGCAGTAGGAAGGGGCGTGTGTGTGTGTGTGTGTGTGTGTGTGTGTGTGAAATTGGAGTATATCAGCAGAGCTGTGTGGGGAGCCCAGCACTGGCAGGACTGAGGGGCATTAGCAGAGCTGTGAGGGGAGCCCAGGACTGGAATAGCAGGCACATACACCATAGTGCAAAGGAAGAAGGCAGGAGTGGACTAAGGACACCAATGGCAGACGGTTTCTTTTTTCCCTTCTCTGCCAGGTACACATACGGAAAGCCCGTCCAGGGTACAGTCCAAGTCTCTTTGTGTCAGACAGCATATACCTGGTACATAGACAGGACGGAGTCAGAGCCCACGGACATCTGCCAGAATGTCACAGGACAGGTGAGGAGGGAAATGGCCTGATGGAGATGTAAGAGCATCTAGGGAAAGAGGAACAGCAGGGCAAAAGAATGAGCTAGAGAGGGAGAAATTCTAACAGGAGCAGTGGGCACTTCTGGAAGGACCCAGCTGCACAGTACCCCTCACACCACACTGGAGCATTTGGCTTAGTGCTGCTGACTCAGGGACAGCAGTGCCTCCTGCTGACTCAGACACTCCTCCACTGCCTGCAGCATTTGCATGTCTCCCCTCCACACTCTGATAGAGCCTGCCACTGCTTCACTTCTGAGCTCTGACACAATCACAGGGTGGCTGTTCCTTTCCTCTTGTTCCTCGAGTATGTTGTCAGCAAGTGTCACCAATTCTCATTGCCTGTTTTCCAGACTGATAAGACCGGTTGTTTCTCAGCCTCCGTGGACTTGGCGTTCTTCAGCCTTGTCAGCCCTGGGTACAGCCACAGTATAAACGTGATAGCCACTTTGGTGGAAGCTGGAACAGGTAAACCCTAGCATCTGCAAAGCTGTGTGTGTGCGTGCGTGCGTGTGTGTGAGAGAGGGTGTCTATTGCTTCTCTCTTCCTTATAATAAAGTTCTTGGGGCGGGGGGGCGGGGGGGTGAGGGTGGAAGAAGGAAATGTTGACCGAGAGTGATCTCTGAAATGGACTGATGACCCCCCAATACTTAATGTTTTTGTGGTGCGTGTGGGCACATGCTTGGCCTGCCCCACTGTCTTCTATAGCTTGGGCCATTTCCTACTAAGTATACACTGTTGGGATGGTGGACTAGTCCACTGGCCACTGATGGACCCTGAAATTGTCTTTTGTAATAAATGGGTTGGTCACTGGCAGGCAGGAGACTGTTCTACCAATCAGAGTGGAGTCTTTAGCCATGGTGCTCATTCACAGGTTATCAACATGGGGATTGCAAAGAGGTCTGGGGGAGACGGGGGTCATGGCCTTCCTCCCTTGCTTTATGGCTAGATGGGAGGGGTGGTCCCAAAACTTTTCTGTTGTAACCTGGTGTGGCAGAGTATGGCAAACCACTGTGTGTTCATTGGCTCACTGTGCATCTTGTCTTTCTCCCATAGGCGTGGAGGCAAACGCTACTCATGTTGCGTTTATGTCTGAGCAAGCTGGGTCAATGAGCTTTGAGGATTCAGACAATTACTATCACCCGGGATATCCCTACAGCGGGAAGGTAAAATCTACATGGGGTGGAGCTTCTGAGTGGTCGTCCAGGGCAGCCAAAGTACGGTGCTTTACATAGTGCCTCTAGCAGGTGACAAAAACATAGGATCCTGTAGCATCGTCTCATAGAAATTCCCATTTTTAATTTTTCCCTAGAGGTTACCTCTGTTTATTCCTCAGCCCTGCCCTTCTCTTTAGAAGGAGCCAGCCTGCTCTGAGCTTTCTCAGCCCCACTGAGTGTCTCTCCTAGAGATTCCCCATTCCAGTCAGTCTCTCCTCAAGAGTAGGTTTTGCTGGTTGAATGTGTGCATGATTCTCTCCCTGCAGATCAAAGCCCTGGACCGAGAAGGCTCCATACTGAAGAAGCAGCCCGTTTTCTTGGTTATTAATGCTGGGAACACCCAGTCCCACCAAAATCTCACCACCGATAGCACAGGGGTGGCTACTTTCATTTTGGACACAGCTACCTGGAATAGAAATGAGGTCTCCCTGGAGGTGAGTCAAATTAGGTACAATGCATTTCAGTGCTGCATCCAGGAGCTGACAAAGACATTGAGCACTGGCAAGGCTCCACACAATTCCCCTTTGGGGAGGCCCTAGAAAGTCTCTTCTCTGTATCTCTCAGGCCCTTGATCTGAGGGTAATTCTCATCACTAGGGCTGTTGCCATATAATACAGAGTTTCTCTGAGGTAGGTGTGAGTCCCTTAACTCTGTACACTGTGCCATCCTAAAATCTGCTGTTTCAAATGGAGGCGACTTTATTCCCTTCCCCTCCTGTGGCCATGTTGTGTAGTGCTGCTGGTGCAGAACGGCTCCCTCCTTCCCATTTCAATAGTGGGTGAGTTGACTCCAAGGTGTAAAAAAGCCCAGTTTTTCAAAGATTCCCGTCTGGTCATCTAACATCCAGCCCAAGGACCTGCTCTAATCATCATCAAAGATACTGCTGAATTTTCATCAGATAAGAGCTACCTCTGTGCACAGAAAACTGGCCTTGTTAGCCCTCTACCCACATCTACAGATAAACAAATGCCAGCAGTGTGGCTAAATGGCTCCTGTTGAATCCAGTTGTCTGTTGATAGACATCCATGTTTTTAGACATCCAATAAGCTATTCTGCTCCCTGTTAAATTTTCTTATTGGCATATCTTACACATCTGTTAAGTGCCTAAGTGGATTCATGGAGAACAGGGGACTTTCCAAACCAGATCAGTGCTGTGATCCACCATCTATTCCAGTATCCTGTTTGTGATCGTGGCTAAAACCAGATACTTTAGTGGAAGCAAGAAATCCAGTAATGGACAGCTATGCACTAACTGTCCATAGGGGAGGTTTCTTCCTAATTTCAGGCTGTTAATGATTGGCTTCAGGCTATAAGCCACTTTATAACAAATGTATGTAATTTATACATACAGATAACAATTATATATTGTGTAATGATAATACATGCCATTTTAGATGCTTAAGGTCCATTTTCATGTCTAACACAATCATGTCTTTTGGAATCCAGTCCACTTGCTGTAAAGCACTGTGGGATTGTAACAGATCCATGAATGCCCAAGAACAGAACGAAGGCCCTTCTCACCACAGAGGCCCTTCTGCTCTAAAGCACTGGCCTCTAGTGCTTAAATTGGAGGAAAACCTGTTTAGATGTACCAGTATAACATCTTCTGAATCACACTTGAGCTGTACTGATTCCATCCAGCAGAGGGCAATGTATATATACACACATGCTGGCCAGAACACTTATAGTGCTCTGGAGAAATGCAGTCATAATTATTACCTTTATTTCTCTTCCAGGGAAGGTTCAGGCTTCTGGATCTGGTGTATGAGCCTACAAGGATCCGTCAGTACTACCTGAATGCTTTCCTCCACCTGAAGCCATACTACAGCACCACCAAGAGCTACCTCAAAATCCAGCGGCTGCGGGGAGTGTTGCCCTGCGGCCAGAAGCAGGTGGTCCAGGTGGATTACAGCATTGACCGAATGGACCTGGGGGACAAAGCTAGAGAAATCCTCTTCTCCTTCTATGTGAGTGCCCGGGCAGGCCAGGGGCTGGGGGACAGAGATATTGTGGGAGGTGCCAAGTGGGGGTCTCAGGAACAGGGGTAAGAGATGCCATGGTGCTGAGAGCACCATGGCTGTAGCTCTCATCAGCTGTGGCTTAACCCTTGAAGCACTGAAGAGGAGCATACTTTTTCTTCAACTCCTCTTCCCCTGTTCCACCCTGCCCTATCACAGCTCCTCCAGACAGCCCAGCCCCTCCTAGCTGGTGATCCCTCCCTCTCCCTGTGACAGGACAGCGAACCCCCTTCTACCTTCTTTGCAATTCCCCAGCAAGTGCCCCAACCCAGTTCTTTCCTGCTGGTTTACTCGTCTTTGCCTGATCCCCACCAAATCTTGCCCTGACCATCACAAACATCTTCTCCTGATGGACCCACCTTCCTTCCTTCTGGAAGCCCTCCCAATCTTCCCAGATAAGCAGTTGCTACCCAATATGCTTCTTGCAGTGCTGGTTTCCTTTCCTGAATCTGGACATGCCCTCCCATATGAACCCCCTTTCCCAATCCCCTAGGACACTTACTTCCCCATGATCTCCCTTTCCCTCCTGTTCATTCCTGAACCAGCACGCCCAGTGCAGCTCACCTCCCCACTGCTAGAAACCATCCCCAGTCTCCCTCTCCCTACAAAATGTGCAGTCCCCACAGAACAGGCCTCTTCTCTCTGGTCCCTGGACATGCAAGTCCCTTCCCTGCTGCCAAAACCCTCCCACAACCTGCCTCCCCTCCTCTCTGAAACCCTCCCTTCTCCCAGGGCTAGTGTCCTCCATGTGACTTCACCTGTCCCATGGTTGGTGGTAATCTTTGATCTTTGGTGTTTGGGATTTGGGGGGACATGAGAGGAGATGGGAGAAGGTACCTGACCTGAACACCTTCTAAGATCTCTCTCCTTCTCCTTCCCTAGGTGGTGGGGAAGCAGAAGCTCATCGAGGATGGTCAGAAACGTGTTGATATCAAGAAGAATGGTGGTAAGTCCACAGCTACCTCTCCCAAAATGGGGGAGCAAAACCCCTCCAATGCTGGGCTCTAGTGACAATTCAGAGCCCAGAGGGAGGCAGCATGGAATGGACTGAAAGGGGGAGGGGAGAATGAGGGAGGGGCTGAGATGGGCAGGAGGAGACTGTATTAAAGCTACTGACAGAATCTCCCCTCTTCCTCTCTCCTCCCAGGGCTAATGGGCTCTTTCTCCATCCCTCTCACCTTCACCTCCCACTTTGCTCCCGACCCCTCCTTGGTGGTTTATGCCATGTTCCCTGATGGGGGAGTTGTTGCTGACAAAGTCCAGTTCACAGTCTCCATGTGCTTCAAGAACCAGGTGAGGCTCTGGCCTGAGGAGGCTGGGGTTGGCACAGGTGCAGGAAGAGGGGAGGTGGGTAGCGCAGAGATGAAAACATTTCAGTGCGTGGCATGTGCACCAATAGAAAATGCAGCTGAGGCACTGGGGGAGCCACGACTAAACCCTTATCTTTCCCCTTGAACAGAGGAATCATTTTTCTCTAATTCATCCCTTTTCTTGCCCTTCCTTTTTCCTGCCTCTTCGCTCCCATGTTTCTGGCTCTGCCCCTCTTGGGATCCATCTGTCCAGGTCAACCTGGAGTTCTCACAGCAGCAGGACCTGCCAGGGGCAACTGTGAATCTCCAGCTGAGGGCGGCTCCCAACTCACTGTGTGCCATCCGAGCTGTGGACCAGAGCGTCCTGCTCCTGAGGCCAGAGAGGGAGCTCTCCAACAGCAGTGTGAGTGGCTCACTGCGATGGGCTGAGGGATGGGGCAGAATGATGGAGAAATGGTGGAAGCTGGGGCTCTGGGGTGAATGGGGGTATCTGTGTGGGGGAAGGGGTTGGAGGTAGGAGCTAGGGTGAGGGATGAATGGCAGGTGTCTGTGTCTCTGTCCTTGCTATCAGCCCTTTGTTTGTTTCCTTGGGCCCATGTGTGGTTCTGCAGGTGTATGGGATGCTTGATTTCTCAAATGGAGGTTACCCCTATCAAGTTGATGAGTACGATAACTGCTATATATCAAGGCCATTTCCAATGCCTGTCATCAACCCTGTGCCAGTGGACCGCAGCAAACGTTCCATCATACCAAGACCTTGGTTTGACCAAGGGGCTGACTTCTTTAGCTTCCTAAAGGTGGGTACCTTTATACTCTTCACCAGCCTCTCCTTAGTGTGAGGAGAAGATGCATAGCCTCCATTCTGAGAGACTGGGCTCATGGATCTGTCTATCTATGAACCAACCAACCAGGAAGTGCAGGTCTGCTCTGAATGTTGTCTGTATTAAAACTTCACCCTGTCGTTCCATCTCTGACTTCAAAACAGTTTTACTCTATGTAGAAATAAAAGCAGAGTCAGGCTGGTTCTTTCCTTCTCATGCATCATCAGCAGTAATAAAGATCTGCAGGCCATATTGTGTCCTAGGTGTATGGGGCAAATAATCCCTGGTGTATTGCTGTTGAAGTTAGTGGAGTGACACTTAAGGTTGTGTTTGAATCTAAAAGTCTCTGAGTAAAAGCAGGTGGGATCGATATGCGGTGAGTTTTGAGTCATCCAGTTGCAAAAAGAGATGAGTGGGGTGTGTGGTGGGTTTTTTTTTTTTTTTTTTTTTTTTTAAGCAGAAGAAATGCTGTTGCTGATTATGGAATTTTTCACTCTCACTGAACTCAGAGAGATTTTTCAAGAGTTCAGTTTCAACAGCTCTTGTTTAATCACCAGATCTATACCTGGGTGGAATAGGATTGTTGCCTCACGAGTTCCACAATACAACAATGGCTGTGCTAGAGTAAGGCACTACTGTGTCTTGATCAGCCAAACTGGTTAATAGAAATTCTGCTGCTGTTGACCCAGGCAAGGACAAGCAAGATGACCAAGGAGCTCATGAAATCAGTGTGCCTGCCAAGGTGTCCTAGCTTATTGTAGACCAGTGCAGAGAGAGACAAGGGAGGCAGGCGAGATGGGGATCAGAGAAAGCAGAGGGGACCATGTGATACAGTCGAATAGTTATACTGACACACCGGCAGAGAGAAACTAAGCAAACTTTAAACTTCCTTTTTCATATTTTGTTTCTTTCATCTCTGGTTTAACACAGGAGATGGGACTGAAAATTTTATCAAATGGCAAAATAAAGAGACCCCAGGATTGTCGTTCCTATCCCATCTGGTACTACAAGGAAAATATTATAATGAGTAAGGAGTTCCTTACCTTTTTATTTGATCGTCCTGGTCTATTACATTTCCTTTCTGCTCTCTTAATCCATGTAATTACTGTCTGGGAATAAAGGGTTAATCTCCATCTGAGTTCCTCCCCTGCCCCCTACTGGACTCTATTGTGCCAGACTTTTCTGTGAGTAAGCAGCCACATATCAGGTATTGTTTGACTGACTTCCAGAGGCACCCATGCCACCCGCTATTATGGAAGATTCAGGACGTGTCCCTGCGGTGGAATCTCAGCCTCCATCAGTGGTGAAATCCAGTGAGTCCCAAGTCCGTGAGTTTTTCCCTGAGACTTGGATCTGGGAGCTGTATCCCATTGAGTAAGTGATGTTTAATCCCAGGGAGGGTGGGGGGAAATGCAAGACTTTGTGCAGGCAGTGTTTGGCGGTGCTTCTCTGAACCAGACCTCACAGGCCTTTGAGACTGGGCTGGTTTAATGTTCTAGAGAACAAATCTGCTGCGTTTTAGGAAGGGCTGTGGGATCTAGGGGTTAGAAGAAGGGATATGTGGGTTCTTTTCCTGGTTCTGGTACTGTCTCACTGGGTGACCTTGAGCGAGTCGCTTCCCCTCCCCGTGCATCAGTTTCTGCATTTGTAATGTGGGATAACGACCTACCCTGCCTCCCAGGGGGTGTTGGGAGGATTAATGCCTAGAAAGCTCTATAAGATCCTGGGATGGGAGATACTGGAGATAATCATAGTGTCGTCATTTGTCAGAATTTTTCCTGTCCATTGGGGATCTCCCTTCCCCCCCCCCCCCCATATCATGATCTGATTTCTCTGCAGAAGTTCAGGTAAGAAGCAGGTCCCAGTCACCCTCCCTGACACCATCACGGAATGGAAAGCCAGCATGTTCTGTACCTCGGAGAGCAGCGGCTTCGGGATCTCCCCTACGATGGGGCTGACAGCCTTCAAACCTTTCTTCGTGGACCTGACCTTACCCTACTCTGTGATCCGCGGAGAATCGTTTACACTGACTGCCACTGTCTTCAACTACCTGAAACAGTGCATAAGGGTGAGGAAGCACTCACACTCCGGTTAGCCTCATCTGGGTTAGGCTTTACCTGTGTGCCTGTAAATCCTTCCCCCTGCCCACAATGGATCCGGAATCAGTATCAAGAGAGCCACATGGATTTTTACCCTTACACATTCCCCAGGGAATGGGAGCTAATCCCATGAGATCCAGAGCAAGTTTTACCTCCATTACCGATACCAGGAAGCCAGGATGGTGCTTAGGTACATTGATGGGATTGGATCGCTATGTGTGTGGGAAGCTTGCTCTGCTGATCCAGTACTTTTCACCTGTTGCTAAAATTCCCTATAAAAGAAACTAAGTAAGCTCAAGTGTCACCCATTTTCTCCCTTGCCTCCTCCGCCTAATCTTCCACTCGTGTCCCTGACTGCTCACCCCTTCCCTGGTCTCTTGTGCAGATCCAGATTACGCTGGCCAAGTCAGAGAAGTACCAGGTGAAATCATGTAAGGGCTGTGAATACACCAGCTGTCTGTGTGCTGATGAAGCCAGGACCTATTACTGGAACGTGACAGCCACCAAACTTGGTAAGGAGAGCAGAGACGAAGGGAAGAGAACACAGGAATTGCTGTACCAGCTCAGACCATTGCTCCAAATAATCAGATTCCCACCTTGTTGTTGCTAGACCAGGCATCTAACTAATTCAGTATCCTCCTGTCATACTGGATGAGACCACTGTCCCACCTCTAGAACTCCATTGCTATCCCTGACATTTCTGAATATGATGGTCCCATACCCCTGTTCTCATAGTGCACAGGGCTGTTTGTGCAAAGCTGTGCCTGGAGTGGAGAAATACAGATCACTTCGAAGCCTTAGGTGTGACAGCACGTTCCTCTTACATCATTGTCTTGGCTGGCACAGAACTACAGATGTCATCAGTTTTCTGTGCACTGAACAGTTTTGCCTGGATGGGCAGGTTTGAAATGGAAGCTCTGAAGAGCTTGTTTTTTTTGTGTTTTCTTTTTCATTGCCAGGTGAGGTGAACTTCACCATCACCACAGTGGCACTGCCCAGCAGAGAGCTCTGTGGCGGTAGGAAAGTGACGGTGCCAAATAAGGGCCGCAGTGACACCTTGATCAAGCCTCTCCTCGTCCGGGTGAGCCTGCCGATCCAGAGAACAGTGGGGGAAACAAGATATCACACTGTTATCACCAGTGCTCTTGCCAGCAATTCCATCATTCTGCTGTCCTGAATTTCATAGACTCCTAGAATTCAGACCTTGTCTACACTAGAACTTTGGTGTAACTTATGTCGCTCAGGGTGTGAATAATCCACACCACCGAGTGACCGTCTACTGACCTAAGTGCCAGCATAGACAGCGCTATATCCGTGGGAGAGCTGCTCTCTCCGAAGCAGCTACTGCCTCTCATGGAAGGTGGAGTAATTAAGCTGACGGGAGAGCTCTCCGCAGTAGTACATCTAGTATAGATACAGCCTCAGAGTTGGAGAAAGCTCTACTAAGTCACCATTTCCATTCCCCTGGGCCCAGTGCAGGATGGCTTCCTACAGTCTGTTCTCCAGGGTTTTGCCCAGTCTAGTTTTAAATGTCTTGAGCAAGGGATGTTCCACCCCATCCCTCGGGGAGACCCTTCCACATCTCACTAGATCTCTCCCTGTTAGGAAATGTTTCCTCAGCATCCAGCCAGAAATGTGCATCTTGTGCTCAATGTTGTTCTATATTCTTAGTTGTCCTCTCATCCCCAGTTCCTCTTCTTCTGTGTTGGAGTTTATATCTCTCCTAGTCATCGACAAGTGGCTATCCATCCTGAGCTGCCATTTGGCTGAGTTATATAGATCCGGTTAATTTAATCTTCCCTCTTAATCTATCTAGAGCCCCTTAATCGTTTGTAGCCCTCTTCTGAATTCCCTCCAGTTGATTGGCCTCTTTCTGGTTCTGAGGTGTCTAGTCCAAGAACTGAACCCATTATTCCAAGTCTAAGCCCTGTACCAAGGGACAGTTCCCTTCTTGCTCCAAAATGTGACCACTGTGGTCCCAAAGTGCCCAGAGTTGACTTAAGGAGTCCAGGAGTGGCCTCTGCCCCTCTCTCTTCACCCCTGTATCACTTCTTGCTCTATGACTGGATGCCCCTGAGCATGCAGCTCAAAGTCATGAGGTTGCATGTATCTGAAGACTGGACATGGGTGGGTGGCTTTTTTTTCTTATGGTCTGCTTTTGGAGGCGCTGCTTTGTTTCCTGTGGTCTCTTTTTTTTTCTTTTTGTTTTTGTGTTGTTGGTTGTTTTTTTTTTTTTTTTTTTTTTTTTTTAAATGATGTCTTTAATCAGTTTCTCTGTTTCTACTGCCAGCCAGAGGGCGTCCTGATGGAGAAGTCTCACAGTTCCCTGCTCTGCCCAGAAGGTATGGGTTGCATTGGACCATGGGAAGGGATCACAGTGGCCACATTCCCTTGGGTTTGGGGAGAAAGTGTCATCTATGCATAGACATATGGGCTGGGCCGGCTTTAGGAAGTGCGGGGCCCAATTCGAACATTTTCGGTGGGGCCCCGGCAGGGATGACTTAAAAAAAAAAAAAAAAAGGTAAAAAAAACCCCTTTCATTTCTTCCACGTATTATTTACTTTCCATAATTATTATAAATAACAATGATATATTACGTACATTGCTGGCTGGAGGTAGGGCAGGGGGTGCGGGGCTGGCTGGAGATGGGCTGGCCACAGGCAGGGGGTGCGGGGCTGGAGGCAGGACAGGGGGTGCAGCAGGGGCTGGCTGCGGGCGGGGGGGTGGGGCTGGCTGAAGACAGGGGCTGGCTGTGGGCAGGGCAGGGTGTGGGGCTGGTGCAGGCAGGGGGGGCAGCAGGGGCTGGCTGCAGACAGGGCAGGGGCTTCCCTGCTTCTACCGCCCCAGCCCTTTAAATAGCTGCCGGAGCCCTGGGGAAGCCGCTGGGCTCCAGCGGCTATTTAAAGGGCCGGGGCGGTAGAAGCAAAGGGAGCCCTGGACTTTTTAAATAGCCCCGCAGCCCTACCCCAGGGCTCCAGAAGTGGGGCTCTGGTGGCAATTTAAAGGGCCTGGGGCTCCAGCCCCTGCTGGGAGCCCCAGGCCCTTTAAATTGCCCCCTGGGGAAGCCGGGCCACCCCAGTATGGCGTATCGGCGGCTGCAAAGGCACGGGGCCCGATTCAGGGGAATTGGCTGAATCGGCCTAAAGCCGGCCCTGCATATGGGGAGGGAGAGCACTGGCTGGACAGCACTTACCAGGACGTTAGGTCTTTGTCTTGCTAAGCCCTGTGATTCCAGCAGGGAATAGAAAGGTGGGATTTTTCCCATTGGAATATATACATGAGGACCTGTACTTCCTGAATGTGTGTCTACCCTCTGCATTCGGTGCCTCCTGCAGTGGATTCTGGTGCACAGACCCTGAAAGGAGGTGGAAAAAACCAGAACTGTCCTTGTCCTCATTCTTCTTGGAATGGACACTTGAAAGTCAGTACATGACCCATCAGGACTTGCTCTCCTCCCTCTCTCCCTGCTGCTGCTGGAGTTATTGGTTCATATGCCAGGAGCTCTGTGTCTTGGAGATCCATTACTGCTGAGAGTGGCTTATTGTGTTTCTAGCTGTGGGGTCTCATACTCCATCTCCTGTGTTGGCTCACTCCTTTCTCTGTTATAATTATCAGGGAATTCTGCCTCTGACTCGGTCTCCCTGCAGCTCCCTGAGGACGTGGTGCTGGATTCAGCCAGGGCCCAAGTGTCTGTGCTAGGTAAGGAATCAGTCTGGAGAGTGATTTAGTATAGAGCAGGGTGGGGAGCATGTATGAGGGTGTGAGCAGACTGGACGTGTTTTGGTGGCTGCATGGGTTGGTGGCATGTGGGGGAGAAGGGGGCTAGAATGCTGATGAAGGGCAAATGCTGCAGCAGGAGTGTGTGGAGGAATGAGGGCTTGTATACGGGTAGGTATGTACAATTTGTGGATTTGGATCGGTGAGGGAGAATGTATGGATGGATGGATGGGAGGGTTCATAAGTGGCTGCTAGTGGGATGGGTGTAAGAAGTGGGAAGGGACGTACAGGGTGAGTGGGTGCAGACGGATGCAGAAGGAAGTATGGAGTAGGAGGATGCAGACAGGGTGGCGCAGGAGAGGTGTGAGCGGTTGGGTGGCTGCAAGTGTGGGATTGGGGAGGTGTCAGGCAGGCGGTGTTATGAGTTGAGTAATGGTATGATGTGTGGAGCAGCCTGATATGGCGGGCGGAATTATATTTAATCAGACATAGATGCACAGTTCAGGAGGATCACCTTTGTCCATGTCTGTTTGTTTATCCAGGTGACATCATGGGGACGGCACTGCAGAACCTGGACCGGCTGGTGCAGATGCCCAGTGGCTGCGGGGAGCAGAACATGGTGCTGTTCGCCCCCATCATCTATGTGCTGCAGTATCTGGAGAAGACTGGGCAGCTGAGTGAGGAGTTGAAGACGAGAGCTGTGGGTTTCCTACAGACAGGTCAGTTAGTTTTCTTTCTCCTCTCCCTAATCCATGGTATCCATCTCAGCCTCCGTGCTCAGTAGATGTGCCCAAACGGTGGGCAGATGGATTGGGGCAGGGGAGTTACTGTGAACTCCCTGGCTCTCCCCTGGTTCTGAGTGAGCCAGTTCCATGGCTGGTCAGTTTCTGTGGCAGGGGCAGGCCTGGGTGATTTTTGACTCCGACATGTCTCCAGTCGTCTTTCTCTCCTGCTCAGGGTACCAGAGGCAACTTCAATACAAACATAGAGATGGTTCCTACAGCGCCTTTGGAGAGAGCGATGGAGAAGGCAACACATGGTGAATACCTGGCCTTTCTGAATAGTACAGTCATGAATTGCCTCCCCCAATGCTGGTACTATCTTTGTCAACACCCAGCACCCCCTCTGTAGCCCTCACTCTGTCAGTATCCCACCACGCACGCACACACACCCGCCCTGGCACTGACTCTCTCCCTTCTCTCACTGACTTTTTCTCCTCCTCTTCCCCAGGCTGACAGCATTTGTGACCAAATGCTTCATACAAGCCAAGCGGCACATCTTTATAGATGACAAGAACATTGAGGATGCTCTGAAGTGGATAGCAGGGAACCAGCAGGCCAATGGCTGCTATGCCAATGTGGGGAAACTCTTTCACACAGCAATGAAGGTAATAGCCAGCAAGGCCTGGCCCTCCTTCAGTAATCCCTCCTAGTGGGGCAGTCATTAACTCTGAGGGAGTGGCCCAGTGACACTAACCCGGACCCTGATGGAAGGCCAATGGTCCTACCCTTGACTCTAATGTAGGGCCGACTGGCGTGACTCCTCTCTTGTTCTCATCTCTTCAGAGTTAGGTTGCAGTGATATGGCTGTTGTGTCCAGATCATCCCCCCTCTTAGTGCTAGGGGTGTGATCCTAAATAACCAGAAGCCCCTCCCCACATCTGTTCCCACCTTCTCCAAGTCCACTTCCCCAACACCACCTCCCCCACCACGGAGGAGAATGGGCTATTCCACCTAGGGCTCTCCAATCAACACCCCTTCCCCCAGCACATCAATGCTCTGTCACAGATGGAGGAGAATGTTCTGTTCCACCTTGCCCTCTGGTAACCTCACATTAGCTGTGTGACATACCAAGGGTACAGTCCAGACTAATGAGTAATGGTGTGACCCCAGCCCTGTAACCTGGGGTGCCCTTTACAGTGCCTTGCTGCCAAGGGGGCTGGAACAATTTGTATAGGGGGGGGGGGGGGAGGTGCTGAGAGCCATTGAACCAAACTATAAACCCTGTATCCGATGGAAACCACTTCACGCCAGGGGGTGCTTCTAATCTGCACCCCTAGTTCCAGCTCCTATGCTTGCTGCTGTAGCCTCCAGCCTGGACTGCTCACCAACTTGTGTGTGTGCGCACTCTTACCAGACTAGGTTATATTTCAGGGTGACCCCAGCTCACCCCAGTCTTAGATTTTCCCCCCAGAAGTGTATGTCCTGTACTGCCCAGCCCTCTTCTGGATAATGCAAGTTTATATAAAGGCCGTTTATTTCTTTAATAGAAATAATAGCACACACAACCTGCCACCCCAAATGGTGTTTCCCAAACGCTTCAATTTAAACACACTGGATTAGACAAAACAATAAATCAAGTTTATTAATTACATAGAGACAGATTTTAAGTGAGTTACAAGTAACTAGGCATAAGTCAGAAATGGTTATAAGAAAATAAAGATGAAACACAACTGGTGCCTAATGTAACAAATTACGATAAATTCAAAGCAAAGTTTTCTCACCAGTCTCTCTGACCAAACTTCTGAGGTCAGGATCCCTCCTCCCAGAAACCAACAAATGCTTTGCTTTGTCGCTTCAGGTGCCGTGAATGCAATGGGCAGGAAGGGGTGGTGGTGTCTTGGGGTGTTTGCCCCTCCTTCATATAATTTCAATCTGCCTTTTGAAAAACATTTCCAGCTGGGTACCAGGAGATAAAGTCTATGGGGGAAGCTATTCCATGCTGCTTTTTTGTCACCTGTTTGAGCTTCCTTTTCTCCCCTTCCTGCTTGATGACTGTTTACTGCTTAAATGCAAATTAAGCAGATCACACATTCCTTTGTTTAAGACAGACCTGTTTCTCTCTCTTTCTCTCTTCCCCCCACCCCCAATTTCAGCTTCAGTAGGGCTGTGGTTTGGCACGTGGGTTAATGATGTCATACAGGGAAATCTTAACTTACCATACAATTTTGCCATATGTATTTTACCAGGACAATAATGAGCAGGAATTATGAGTTTTCAAGTGGTATCTCACAAGGCATACATTGTACAAAGATATTACAATAGTGTGTGAGGTGTGGTCATGGGTACCTTCTATCACAAGGTGCCACATAGCAGCTACCATTTGGGAGGTTCATTCCCCACCAACCTCTTTCTCTCACTGTGATCTGCAGGGTGGGATAAATGACGACATCTCTCTGTCTGCTTACATCACTATCGCACTGCTGGAGGCAGAAGAGCCACTTGCTGTGAGTATAGTGCTGCCTGTGCACGCCCTCGCTCACTCCTCGCCTCTTGTCTTATTTCTAATGCTTCCATGGGCCCAGCTGTTTCTCTGTCATGCACAAGTGGATAGTTATGGCCACAACATACACAATCTTTATGACCATGTCAGGATTTGGTCACTGTGGAGTTGTCTCCATTTTTCTCTGCTCCATCTCCTATGTTAGGTGAACTCCATATTTCTTCCTGTTCCAGGACCCAATGGTGAAGAACAGTTTGCAGTGCCTCAGAAATGCTTCCTCCAATGCCACTGATATCTACACCCAGGCACTGCTGGCGTATGTCTACTCGCTGGCTGGAGACACTGTGACAAGGCAATTACTGCTCACCAAGCTGGACCAGCAGGCCATCAAGTCAGGTACCATGGGGCAAGAAGCTGCCTGACTCTAAGCACTAGGACTCCCATGACTATAACACAAATTCCACCAACACTTAGGGCCAGGATGCTTTCCACAGAACCAAGAAAATTATTGGTGGAAAAGCCCTATTAGCTTAGGCAAGATTGGTCCTTGCAGCACATGTTCTAACATTTTGTCCAGTCAATGGGGCTTCTGCCCCTTCTTTCTACATTACAATACATTTTTTCTTATTTTCATTCCATCCTCCTCAGTCATATCCCCTTGCACCACTCTAAGTAATTTCTCTCCTCCTTAGTGCACTGTAACTGTTATCAAGTCCCTGCATCCCCTTCATCATTTCTTAGCTAAGTGATACAGACTTAAGCCTACATTTTCAAAAGTGGCCTCTAAGTTTCAGGTGTCTCAAGTCAGGCATCAAAATGCTGAGACTCCCAAAATCAGTGGCTGCTCTTGAAAATGTAGGTCTTGGCTCTTTCCTCATAAATCCCTCCCTCCAGCCTCCTGATAATCTCTGTTGCTTGTTTGTCAATATAGTTATCCTATAAATTTGGTGCCCAAAGCAGTAATAATCTCGATTCAATCCCCCTGTGGAGGGAGATTAGCACTTTTCTGCTCTGGGATGTGAATGTGTTACCCAAAACCGTACTGGCTTTTTTGTTTTTTGTTAAGCCCTGTCACTCTGCAAACTTGTATCTAATTTGTTGTCCATTGTCCCTGCCAGACTGGTTCTGTCCCCAGAGAGTATCTGTGTTTGGGATGATTTCCCCTCATTGATTTGTCCCAGTTTAGTCTCGTGTTTAAATTCTGCTCGTTCCCATCCATCAACTGGCTTTACTGATGTTGCATCATGATGTAACATGTTTGCATCACACTGGCTGCTGGAAAGCATGGATGATCCCTCTCTTCTGACCTTGGCAGTGATGTGATCTGGCATCTCTATCATGAATACCACTTAATCACTCAGTACACTGACACAATAGCATTCCTGTGAGGAGGATTTGCCCACCCAGATTTAGGGAAGGGACTTTTTTCAATGTCCCACATGAGGAGGGATGTAACCATGAAATTCAACCTGGCTTGCAGTCCTGGACCCAACCAAGTCCTGTTCTTGTTTCTCCTCCCTCAGGAGGGCAGATACATTGGAGCAGGAAAGCAGCCCAGCCTCCCACTGAGTACAGCTGGTCCCAGCCCAAGTCTGTGGATGTGGAGTTGACAGCCTATGTGTTACTGGCTCTGCTCGCTACGGAAAAAGTGTCAAAGGAAGAGATTGCTTCTGCCACTGGCATTGTGGCATGGCTGGCCAGGCAGCAGAATGCCTATGGGGGCTTTGCCTCTACCCAGGTAACAAACCAGCTTCTCTCAGAGCCAGATACCATGTCTAGTCAGGGAGAGCAACAGGCTGGGATGTCCGCTGGGGGCTGAATCTCTGTGCTAGAGTCTTACTAAGCTCAGAGGCTGTCTGAGAATCCAGCTTCTGGTTCCCTGAGGAACCGATCCCGCTGCACTGTGGGGCTGGGAGCTTGAATCCCACTGTTTAATGTCCTGGGGAAAGGATCCCGTTGTTCTTGAGCTCTAATGGAGGGGCGTGGGGAATCCCTGCGCTAGCACCCTGAGGAGTGGATCTGCACTCAGTGACGTGACTGCTTTTCCGTTCCCAGGACACTGTAGTTGCCCTCCAAGCTCTTGCTAGATATGGAGCAGTGACATTCATCAAATCTGGAAACGTCTCTGTGACAGTGAAATCGGGAAAGAACTTCCAGCAGTCCTTCCACGTGGAGGCCACCAACCGACTGGTGCTGCAGCAGCAGCCTCTCCCTGACATTCCTGGAAACTACACCATACAAGCAGCTGGCACAGGCTGTGTGTATGTGCAGGTGAGTGGTGGCTCTCTTGTGAGAGAGGCCAGGAGGATGTCATGGAAGGGGGCACTGCCTGGCTCAGGGTTATGAGGGAGTGGGATATACAGACTTTCACTTCCAATGCATTGGTTCTAATGGAGCCTCAGGTCGGAGGGATTGCGGAATGGGGTATGGATCCTTTCACCTCTGGGGCACCAGGTCAGGGGAGTGTGGGCCAGCACTGGCTAGCTCAGGATCCTCTTGGGGGCAGTGGCAAGGATACAGTCTCTTGCAGGCTTGTGTGACGCTATTTGTTGGGTACATTTCTGTGTCTCTCCCATTAGACAGTTCTGAGGTATAATGTGCCTCCCTCAAAGAATGCAGAGACCTTCATCCTGAGCGTGAGAGCAGGAGAGGACGAGTGTGAGAAGCAAACACTCCCTCGCTTCCTGTCCCTCAACATCAGCGTCAGGTGAGAGTGAGGAGCTAGAGAGAGGAAAGGAATAGAGGGAGCAGGGTGACATGGAGGAGGGCAGAAGGAAAAGAGGCAGTAAGATGGGAAAGGGGCAGAGTTAAGGTGGATGTAACCTATATGACCTCCTGTCTTTCACCTCCAGTTATGTGGGGAGCCGTGGCACCTCCAACATGGTCATTATCAAGCTGAAAATCCTGTCCGGATTCTACCCCGTCCGGGGCACCAACTACTTTGTAAGTCACTTCCCATAACCATTGGCCCCTTGTCCCTGGTGACCAGATACATGTGTTACATGGAAGCCAACTCAACCAACAGCCAGGCAGCGTAGACTATGGTCTCAATGCGGGCACTTACCATTGGCTCTGTCCCTGGGGTGAAAGTTAGTTCCTGGGGGTACTTTCTGCTGCTCCCTGACCCCATAAAACTTTAAACACTCACCCCCCTCAACCCTATGGCTTGTTTCCCATTCACTCCTGTGTGGGTGAGACTCCCTGGGAATGAGCTGGGCTATTGGAGGAGATTCTGGTCAAGAGGTGGGGAACACTTTTTTTCCCACACCCCCAATCCCTAGAAAGTTTCTTCCATGGGTGAGACTCTTGGGAGAATGAGCTGGGTGTTTGGGGTGAGACTCTAACGCTGCAGTTCCCTGTCTCCAGCTCCAGCAGCAGCCATTTGTGAAGAGAGTGGAGATTGGGGCTGAGGATCTCACCATCTACCTGGACCAGGTCAGTGCTGGAACAAGGTAGTAGCTTTGTAGCTTCTAAACAAACGATGTCGGTGTTAATTGGTAGGTCACGTACCAGCAGGTGAGAGAGTTGGGTCCCAGTGGACCTGAGTGAGTGTCAAGGGTCCCAGACAATTTATATGGGAGTTTTAAACTGGAGGATGTGACCTGTTCTCAGACAAGAGTCCCATCCTCCTGTGCATCTCTGAGACACTGCCAACCCTCTCAGTTCACCCAGCTGGCTACCCAGCTCATTCTATTCCCAGGACTGGCAAACGAGGGGCAGGAGGAATGATTGTACTGTCTGCATCAAGCCTCAGACTCAAGCAAGGTTCACCCCCTAAATCAAAAGTTCGTATGCATTCCCTTAGCATGCTAATCTGGGACAATTCCAGTATGGTCTACAGACCCCCTGACAGCTACCTACTGTATGAGAGACTGAGTGTCATGCCAGCTGCTGGAGTCTCCTAAACTCTGGGATTTCATCCCTTCCCCTCAGTTTTGGTTCAGAACCTCATTCTCCAAGCATTCCCCAATTCCACATATTCAGTTGGTCACATACTGGATCCAATCTTCAGCTCAGAAGCGGATCTTGGAGACTTAGCCATCACAGCCTTATCCTGGGCTTCTCTCTCCCTCCATAATGATGTCAGGAACTCTCTCACTTAGCTCCATAGGGATGATCTTATTACTATCATTAAACCCAACGTGCTCTGTATATTTCCAACCCTCCGCCACCTCCCCCCACACCAAGGGTCAGTGATCTGACAGAACACTATGGCTACATACCATTTGTGACAATTGGCCCACTGGCGTCCAAATGTTCACTGCCATTACCACTCTGCCCACATTGGCCAACATGGTTCTTAGATGAATTGACACCAAGACTGGTGGCTGGAGTGCCAGTGCAGGGAGGGAGGGAACTGGCTCCAAATCATACCGATTGCAGTCTAATGAAAACATTTGTAATGATGCCACAGTGGTGACTGTAGTAAACAAAATTGTCTCTGGGACCATCACCTTCATCAGATTCTGGCTGAGATAAGTGTGCTGGTTTAGACCTGCTTCATAAACACAGGCTGTGTTCTCTTCACCACTGCTTCAAACCACGCACCTCAGGGGGATTGTGACTAATTCTGAAGAACCCTCTTCCTGCTTTGCTGAGAAGATGGAGTGAGGCCCTGACAGCCTGTGGGGACAAGCATTCTACATGCTGGAGCAGCAAGTATAGCGTTCTTCTCGCTGTGTCAGAACTGAGTTAGTGTCTCTGTCAAGGACACTAGAAGGCACCTGAGAGAGAACTGTGCCATCACCTGTGACCTGCTCCTTTGTCTCTCATCTGGTCAAAGCCGGTGGGGAAATGCTTGGCCCACTGCTGAGCCTCCTTCAGAGAAGGCACTTTACCTATCACTCAGAAGCAGGCAATAATCCAGCCCATCTTCAAAATGTCACTCACTGTGCGTGAATCTAGACAAATGTTTCTCAAGGAAGCCAGAGCTGGTGCGTAACAGAGCAAGCCCGTCTCTGAGCAGGATGAACTTAAGTCTATTATGCTGGGGATCTATTTGCTACAGGATCCATTTCAAGGTTCTAATGCTGACTTGACCTGGGCTTGTCCCCTTAAGAGCTTTGTTAAATCAAGATCCTTCCATTCTTCAGGGAATGACCATGGCAGCTATGCTCTTCCTCGACCATGACCAATCAAGAGCCAGAAAGTCTTTTCAAGAATAACCTCCCGGCTTTGGAACCCCCTCCCTCAGGGATCAGAAAAGCTCTGCTTTCAGATCATGCTAGAAGTCTCACTTTTCCTGGAAAACATCCTTGAAAGAACCAGAGCTAATAAACAAGAGCAATGGGCTCCAACATAGCAGCAATGATTAGATAAGAGCAGGGCAGAGAATGTGCCTGTCGCTACGGGACAGATCCCACTCTTTCTACAGTCCATACTCAGGGCTCAGATAGATACCATGGTATCTAACACATTCATAGATCGCTAGATAAACATTCTTGAAATCCTGAGTTAAAAATCTTACCACTGCCTCAATAGCCAGTTCTGTCTATAGTTAAAAAAACAGAACACCCCTGATTTCAGCACACGTGTGTCTGCTCATGTCTTGCTGGTAATGTAACAGCAGAGGGCCCTCCAGGTGCATCAATAGGAAGTTCATCTGCAAAAGCTGTGTGTGGAGCCCAGGATTTGAACAGCAGTGAGGCTGCAGGGCAGGACTGAGGGGCATTGACAGAGTTGGGGTGTGGGGGAGCTTCTGTAGTGCATGCCCAAACCAGACCTTGTTTTCTTTCTCTCTCCCAGCTGAATAAGGAGACTCAGACATACTCCTTCACCATGAGCCAAGACATTCTAGTGAAGGATCTGAAGCCAGCAGTGGTCAAAGTCTATGATTACTACCAGCCAGGTAGGTTAGGATATGATTTGTGTTAAATTACTGGCAGTTTTGTCAATGAAACTTTGCAGATTTTGGCTATTTCATTTCAGGTGATTTCATACCCTTTTGATTTCCAGATTTGTGTGTGTGAAATTCAGTAAAACAGCTATTTTTCCCCCAAACCCAGAAAATGTAAATTTCCTTTTGCTTGAAAGGAGCTCTCTTCCATTGTGAAAAAGATCCTTCTGAGGGCAAAAGTATTTTGATTTTTTTTTAAAATGTATTTCTCAGCAGAATGGGTCCAGTTTTGAATGGGTGACAAAATGCAAAAAGTCTCACATATGAAGTAGTTTCACCTCTACTGTGAATATTTCATGCACCTGTAGGGATTATTATGTATTTGTTCCATATGCACTGTAGTGCCCCCTTTAAAATAAAATCACCTTGCTAGCAAAATGCTTCCTACTCCTCCCCCTGCAACATGTGGAATTCCCCTCCAAAATACAAATATAAGTAAATGCAGAAAACTTGGAGAGTAAAATTCAGTCCTTGACCAGGGGCAGGTTTTCGGCTATAAAAATGTCATCTCTTTAAAGTCCAGTATGTCACAGCTGAGCCTCACACTATTGGAAAGGGAGATAGTACATCCTTGGCTCTAGGAGGTCCTGAGATCTCCTAGAGAAAAGCTCTTTTAGGTCATGTTTGGTTTTTATTTTTTTTCTCCTCTCACCGGGGCAGCTCCAGGCACCAGCGCAGCAAGCGCATGCCTGGGGTGGCAGGCCACGGGGGGCGGCCTGCCGGTCGCTGTGAGGGCGGCAGTCAGGCGGCCTTTGGCGGCGTGCCTGCGGGAGGTCCGCCGGTCCCGTGGTTTCAGCGGCAATTCGGCAGCGGGTACGCCAAAGCTGCGGGACTGGCAGATCACCCGCAGAAACGCTGCTGAATCCGCGTGACCGTGGACCGCCTGCAGGCATGCTGCCGAAGGCCGCCTGACTGCCATGCTTGGGGTAGCAAAAAACATAGTCGCCCCTGCCTCTCACCCTGCCCCTGCACAATGTGATTCAAGGTAACTAAGACACTTTGATTTACAGGCAGAAGGATACAAAAAATAGAGCCAGTCATACTTTCAAAAATTCTCTGACCATTTCAAAAGTAGATTTTTCTGACATCTGGTACATAGATGATACCTCAGGGTGATGTTCGGGATAAAGATTTAATCAACGGTCTTTTGAGACAACCTGCATGATGCATCCATCCCAAATTCATGCCAATAAAATCTTGCCACCACACTAACATTTATTTGCTTATATTAATTTTAAACTATTATTAAGTCTCCTCCCCCATTCCTTACTTTGCTCAACTAATGGTACAGTCTGAAGATGTTGGAAAGTTCTGCCAACCAAAGCATGGTTGTACCTTCTGTGACCTGGGGGAGGGTTGTAGTTCATCTAGGGATCGGTCTTCTCTTCATTTTTCCCCAGCTTGTCTGATGCTGAAAGTAATTGTCTGTCTTTTTCTTCTGTTACAGATGAGCAGGCGACAGTGGAATATACAGATCCATGCCAGTGAGGTGAGCATGGCTTTCATGGAGTAGTATGCACCATTATTGTGCAACTAATACAAGCATAGGCATGAGGTGAAGAAATGAGGTACACCTCTACCCTGATATAACACGGTCCTCCGGAGCCAAAAAAATCTTACCATGCTATAGGTGAGACCGCTTTATATCGAACTTGCTTTGGCCTCCCTGTCCCCTGACTGCCCCGACCCTATCCACACCCCTCCGCCCCTTGACAGGCACTCACCGGCAGCAGTGGGAAGTGGAGCAGCCCGGCCCCAGCCCGCTCCACTCTGCCAGCTCCCAGCCGCGGCGCTTCACTTCCTGCCGCCGCTGAGTGCAGGGAGGTTGGGGAAAGGATGCCATCCGTACTCACCTGCGGTGGGAAGCTGAGCACCGTGGCCCCAGCCCGCTCTGCTTTCCTTGCCCCGGTCCCAGCCGTGTCACTGGGGTTGGGGAAAGGTCCCGCATTCACCGGAAGCAGAGCAGCCCAGCCCCAGCCCACTCCACCCCACCAGCTCCCAGCCGCGGCGCTCCGCTTCCCGCCGCAGGTGAGTAGGGGGGGCGTCCTTTCCCCAACCTTCCTGCACTCACCAACAGCAGGAAGCGGAGCGCTGCGGCTGGGAGCTGATGCGCTGATCTCCTGGAGTGCTGCTTTACCACGTTGTATGCAAACCCGTGTTATATCGGGTCACGTTCTATCAGGGTAGAGGTGTACTTCCCTCTGAGTCAGTGCTGATCCCAATCCCGGGGGGACTCTGTGCTGCAGGCAGCTGTATGGATGTCTCAGTAGGTCCTCTCCCATCTGAGTCACGACTGACCCCAGTGTGTGTTAGGGTGCACAGTGCTGCAGCGGTGCTACGGGTGGCTCAGGAGATGCTCTCCCCTCTGAGTTAGAATCTAGCCTATTGCCCCAATGTGATGCTAAGGGCGCTGTGCTACAGGGAGTGGTGTAAGGGATTTTTTTAAAATTTAAATAAAATTAATGGAGATATCCCATCTCCTAGAACTGGAAGGGACCTTGAAAGGTCATTGAGTCCAGCCCCCTGCCTTCACTAGCAGGACCAAGTACTGATTTTGCCCCAGATCCCTAAGTGGCCCCCTCAAGGATTGAACTCACAACCCTGGGTTTAGCAGGCCAATGCTCAAACCATTGAGCTATCCCTCCCCCCCCATTGAGCTATCCCTCTAGTAGAGGGTGCTCTCCTCCTGACTCACTACCTACCCTGGTGCCCCAGCATGATGCCAAGGGCTGCTGTGCTGGTGGAAGTGCTGTCTGTGAGATGAAATGAAACACTGACTGGCTGTGGTCAATAAAAGATCCCATGATACTACTTACAAGAACAGGCAACTTCTTTCATCTCTTAAACTGTTTTGCCGTGTTACTAAACACCTGCTACATTCCACCCCAGAAGTGGCTGCATTCAGCCCCTGAGTGTAAAGTGCTTTAAGACCCTTCAGAATGAAAGGCACTAGGGAAATGTGTATAAACTTACTTTCCCCCCCTCTTTTTCAGGGGACGAGACAGAGACACCTTGTCCCTGGTGTAACTCACAGGAATTCCTGGTTCTTTCATTGCACTTAACTTCTGAGCCCAGGGGGAACAGAGTCTCTATCTATACTGCTCACATTCAGCTCCAGAATGCATCAATTAAACCTCTCATCTATCCAGTAAGGGGGTGGGGAAGGAAGAGGTTATAGGTTGAACAGAAGAAACCTACATTCCTCTCTGCCTTCTGTGTGGCTCTCGGCCCTTCTCCTTTCCTTTCTAGACAATCTCAAGGGAATACACAGGGGGCCTGGGCAGTTCAGAGCCAGGTGACCCCCTTTAACATTCTCCTAGAGAGAGGGGTGGGAGGCTACAAAGAGAGGAATCTGGGGGATGCACCCAAAGGGAGAATGCAGGAGGGGTCAATCTCACATCATGGGGCTATGTTCATATAATAAATTTTCATATTGAGTTAATAATAAATTGCAGTTTTGGGTGTCTTTTGGCGTGTATGCCTGGTACCTACCCTAATCCTGTTGTTCCTGTGAGGGCAGCCAGTGACGGGATATGTCTGTGCTCACTTGTTTACCTCCTTGCCCTTGATGGTGTGGCTGATGTGGTTGGGTCCTCTGATGGTGTCGCCAGAGTAGATATGGGGACAGAGTAGGCAACGAGGTTTGCTACAGGGATTGGTTCCAACCCAGGAACCAATCAGCCACACCATCAAGGGCTCATTCACCTGCACATCCACTAATGTTATATATGCCATCATGTGCCAGCAATGCCCCTCTGCCAAACCGGACAGTCCCTCCGCAAAAGAATAAATGGACACAAATCGGACATCAGGAATGGTTACCTACATAAGCCAGTAAGCGAACACTTCAATCTCCCTGGTCATTCTATTACAGATTTAAAAGTCACTATCATTGAACAAAAAAACTTCAGAAACAGACTTCAAAGAGAAACAGCAGAACTAAAATTCATTTGCAAAGTTAACACCATTAATCTGGGCTTGAATAGGGACTGGGAGTGGCTGGCTCATTACAGAAGCAGTTTTTCCTCTCCTGGAATTGACACCTCCTCATCTATTATTGGGAGTGGACTACATCCACCCTGATTGAATTGGCCCTGTCAACACTGGTTCTCCACTTGCGAAATAACTCCCTGCTCTCTATGTGTCAGTATATAATGCCTGCATCTGTAACTTTCACTCTATGCATCTGAAGAAGTGAGGTTTTTACCCACGAAAGCTTATGCCCAAATAAATCTGTTAGTCTTTAAGGTGCCACCAGACTCCTTGTTGTTTTTATACGTTACATGTGGCTGTTCTAGTCTGGGGTTTAAAGTTTAGGGGGTTGGGTTGGGCCAAAATTGCAGGGGAGGAGTTCAATTTTGATGAAGGTTTCTGAATTGGTTTCAGCCTCTTTGTGTGTGGGCTCAGCAGAGAACCAAGGATTAATGGGCCACAGAGGGTATGTCTACACTGAAATTAAAAACCCACAACTGACTCTGGCTTACAGGGCTCAGGCTGAGGGGGTGTTTATTTGAGGTGTAGACATTTGGGCTCGGGCTGGAGCCTGGGCTCTAGGATCCTGCGATGTGGGAGGGTCATGATAAACAGGCCTTTAGATGGAGAACCCAAGTCTACTGGCACGGGTCAGCTGAAGGTGTCTTATTGCAGTGTAGATATAGACTGAACTCTCTAGCTCCAGGTCACGGAGAAGACTCTTTGGCAAGGGATAGCATGTATGTGGGGAGTTTACACTGATGTTGCCTTTGTTTCAGGTGAAGGTTTCATGGGTTCAGTCTCAGCTCTGGGGCCATTGTCTGAGTTTAGGGAGTGAGAACTGAGATGTGTTCTCATTCACTCCAAACTCTCTCTCACTCGACCCCTGGGTACTCTAGCATGAAGACAAAGTTACTTTCACTTGAGGTGGCAGAGGGAGTGAGACACATTTTCCAGCTTCTGTCTCTCTGTAAAAGAGATCTTATGCTCTGAGGGATGGATGCCAACAGCTCCACTTTAAACCTGCCCCTTTGCCTGAGATCCATGATTCTCCCATGAAAACCACCAGCATGGATCTGTCATGAGCCAATAAACAACAGCTGAGGAGGGCCAGCGCCCGGCACAGGTGTCAGTGCCAGGAACAGAGGGAGGCTGGGTCTGCAGCTGAGAGAACTCTCTGACCTGCCTGTTCCTGCTCCTGCTGCTTTGTTTTCCCAGCATGTTCTCCACCCTTTACGTGGCTTTCTGAGCCCATGCGCTCAGTTACAGCAGTGTAAAGCCGGAGGAGCGCCACTGCAATCAGGGACTGACTGAGTTACATAAGTGGCACTGTGATCTCAGTGTAGCCAGACGGGCCGGGCTGGAGCCCAGCAGGGCCCCGTCACTGTCATGTCTTTCTTTCTAGGAATGTTTTTAGTGAATTCCTTCCTTGTGAATGTTGCTGGATCAACAGTCATGGGGAGTGAAGGGCCCTGTGCATCCCTGATAAAAACCATCTTTGTTACACTGCAGCAAAGACATATCAGTAATGAGAACAAAATACCTACATACAAACTCTTGAAAGAACATTCTAGTTCCAAACGTTAAACCGTCAGCAACCAGGGCACATTTCAAGTGCAGGGCACATTTCAACATTTGTGAGTAAAGCACATGACTGGGAGGCAAGAGCCCTACATCTAATCCCGGCTCTGCCCCCGACTTTGAGTGAAAAGTGACCTTGAGCGAGTCACTTTTCTCCGTGCTCTCATTTCCCCATGTTAGAAGCGGAGATAATAACCACAAGGAGGGTGGGGTGGGTATAAGTTATTCATATTTGCAAAGTGTTTTGAGACCTGTGGATGGAAGGGGCCAGAGAAGGGCCCATTATTACTCTCTTACAGAACCACTCAATGTTTGGGGCTGGAGGTGCCGAGTGAAGGGGAGGTGCATGTTGGGGTCACACTAGTAGCATCAGCCGCACTGTCCCCCTAGGGAAAGTTTCCCCCCAAATCTCTGGGGTGACAGTTGTTCTGGAGCCCAGTCAAATACCACAGCACCCAGGTCCATGATTTTCCCCTTTATTTTCATTCTTTTCAGACTCAGGAAAATTCCCAGATTAAAATGATCAAAAATAATCAGACACCCCAAAAATTCACCAGGAAATGGCTACTGGGGCGGGGAGCGTTAGCTCAGCCTGCGCTTTGCCCTGCAATCCAACATGCACCCTGTGGCCATCCCCCACCCACCCAGTGCCGATAACCGACCCTCACAGTTGGAGCTGTTGGGGCATCCCTGGTCCCTCAGCCCAGCAAGGACAGCTCAGGAATCCTGCTGAACGGGGGCAAGGCCTGCTGCTGTGAGCACGACTTCCATCTGACATCCTCCTCCCTGTGTGCCGGAACAGAGGAGAGGGGCAGATCACCCAGGAGACAGTTAGGGAGGAGAGTGAGTCAGAGGTGATAAACAGACATATTCTATGTTGCATCTCTTAGACATGCAGCACAGACCAAAGGAGAGGGTTTTAAGCTACTTTGGGCTACATAAACTCTGAGCCAGCTGGGGACCAGTGAAACACCTACTGTGTTTGTAAATTAGTAGGGCTGTGGTTAGTTGGCACCCCTTCCCAGGGGCGGCTCTATGTTTTTTGCCGCCCCAAGCATGGCAGTCAGGCGGCCTTCGGCGGCACGCCTGCGGGCAATCTGCGGTCACGCGGATTCGGTGGCGTTTCTGCGTGTGATCTGCCGGTCCCGCGGCTTCGGCGTACCTGCCGCCGAATTGCTGCCAAAACCGCGGGACCGGCGGACCTCCCGCAGGCATGCCACCGAAGGCAGCCTGACTGCCGCCCTCACAGCGACCGGCAGGCCGCCTCTCGCGGCTTGCCGCCCCAGGCACGCACTTGGTGCGCTGGTGCCTGGAGCTGCCCCTGCCCCCTCCTCTTGCTGGCAGTCTCAGCTGAGAGGTCAAGGATTGAATCGGTCATGTATCCTGAATGCCTATCTTCATGCTAGAGGAGAATGCCTGGGTGAGGCACATTTGTGAGGGTTAATAACATGAATGGGATTGTACCAGTGCTGTCTCTGGGGCTGTGGAGAGATGCTGTAGAGGAACATTTGCATAGTTATAATTACCAGATTGTGGACTGTGAAAGTTTATGGATGCTGCAGATAGTATAAACTGTGTGTGGATCCCAACATTAGTTTAAAAGTACATGAATACTTCACTGCTAGAAAAAATACCATATTAGAAAATCAATAATACACCCCAGAATATCATGAATCTGTTTCTTAAAAATGATTTGTGTTGTTTCCACTTAATATTAAGCAAAACAAGGTAGTTCAGGGAGGAAGGGAAGATCTTGTGGATTTCCTCTTTGACGAAGTTGGCAAGATTTTTCACCGAGTTGGAAGAGGGGGGTGAAGTGTACTTGGTCACTGGCTCAGAACACTGGGTAGAGACTGAGCAGAGAACACAGCTGGGCAAACAAAGCAGCCGGAGCAGGAATGGGCAGGTCAGAGAGCTCTCGCAGGTGCAGGCCCAGCCTCCCTCTATTCATGGTACTCACACCTGTGCTGGAAGCTGGTGCTCCCCATGAGCTGTCATTTATTAGCTCGTGACAGATCCACACTGACAGTTTTCATGGGAGAATCATGGATCTCGGGCAAAGGGGCAGGTTTAAAGTGGGTCCAACATGCCCGGCCATCAGAATGTAAGGGGTCCCTTTTCTATGAAGAGATGGAATCTGGAGAATATGTCCTCCCCAAGAGAAAGTAACTTTGTCATCATGATGTAGTGCCTATGGATGCAGAGAGAAATGGTTTGGACGGAATGAGAATGAGCCTCAGCTTTCACCCCCAACCTCAGACAGCAGACCCAGAGCTCAGACTGTACAGTGAAATCTTCACCCAGAACAAAGGCAGCATCAGTGCAAACTCTTCTCGACCCCATGTGCTACCCCTTACCAATGTGTCTCAGCCCTACCCCAGAGCAGCCCAACACTAGGGACTACAGGGGAGTTCAGCCTCCACAGGCCAGCTTGGGAGGAAAAGCCTGGTTCTTGCCTGAGCTTTCCAAGCCTCTGACTCTGCAAACCCAAGAGATCCTCACTGGCCCACCAACCATTGGGTCGATTCCAAACACATGGAAGTTCAGGAGTTCGGAGTTCAGACCTGACTCCCAAACTACAGCTGGCTCCTGTCTGAATACTGGGCTGAACCAAAACAAGGGATTGGCCGTCCCTGACCTTGAGAGTTTTAAAGGTCCAAATGTGTGGTAGTATTAATGAACAGGACTGGGCCCAGCTCCACAGCCCAGTAAGACAGCTATAGGCATCAGGGCAAGAGCAAGTGGCTCAGGGACAAGAGGGCAGCTGTGGATGCAGTAAGATCAGAGGGAACCATGGTGTCCAGCTGGTATTTAAATATCCCTTTTTACCTGTGGTTTTGCAGTGGGAAGCCCTGGCACTGGTCTATCTCCAACAAGTAAGTAAAGGCTGGGAGCAACTGGTGAGAGTTGCCAGTGCCGGTGTCAGTGCCACCTAAAGCACATGCAGGGAACAGAGTGGATTGCCTCTGTTCCCAAGGCAGCAATCTGTCCCTGCTGCTTTGTTTGTCCAGTTGCGTTCTCTCCACTTCACTGTAGACCCAGAGGCAGAGTCTCTGCTGGGCAGTCCACAGAAGGCCAGGCCTGATTCTAGCTTCCCGAACATCTTTTCTTTATTATTTTTTTCTCTTGTTTTCATGAGTGAATTTTAGCAGCTGGTGGATCAACAGCCACTAGAGACCAAAGCACTCAGTGTATTCCCAGAACAAGTTCAGCACAGACAAAGTTCTCCACCCAGCACCCACACTGCCAAGCAATGTGTCTCACTCTGATCTACAGGGATCACCTACCCTGGATGCGTCTGGGCAAGGGAAACATGGTTGGGATGCCAGGACATTGCTGGCATGTGCTGTTTGGTGGTCTCGCTTATTCTTGTGCGTTTCAGTGCACTGCGCGCACTGGAGTTTTTTTACAGAACTGGTTGTGTGCATCCACACACAGTAGTGCCTTACAGCTTTGGCTGCTCCAGGGTGTTCTCAGACTCCTGGAGCACCTATTCCATTGTGCCCAGTGCTGTTAGAAGCAGCTTTCGAGGGACTTTTCCACTGCAAAGCACTGCATTGTGTGATGGAGTCTGGAGGATCAGCTGCCCCTGGACAGCAGTAACCCTTATGAATTCCCACCAAAGCTGGGTACTAACTATTTTAGATGACACTAATTCAGCTGGACCTGAGCGCAGACCTTCATCCCAGGCATTGCAAACAATTGGCACAACCAATGCTGGCAAAATGTCTGACTCTGCTGTTGTGTGCAGACTCCAGGTACTGTGCAGGCACTGCAGGCTTAAGGCAACCCAAGCACTGGTTTGCTACAATGTTTTTTTGGTTGGAGGGGGCCCTACAGCTAAGAAGATTGTTTGTTCTTTTTGGCCCACTCAACCACTGGCTTCTCCACTGAGCCTGTCGACAAGGGGGCAAGGTAGAGCTGCTTGTGATGCTGGCTCTCCTTTGGGGCACTAGGATACGGACTGGGACTCGCTGTATCATTTCACAGAGCCCACTGACGAGCTGTTTGCTGGGAACAACTTCCAGCTGCTACAGTTCTGAGTCCGAAGGGACCCCAAGAATGCCTTGGGGAAGGGCTAGGTGTCCAACATGGGAAGGGCTCCATATCTCATATCCAGATCCCCCTGCCCGAATTGCATGGCATAACTGCCTTCTTTGCTCCAAGGAGGAGCCCTCCCAGGAGGCAATACAATGGGCAATTCATTTCCAGCCAGAACAAAGGGATACAAGTGACAGGTGATCAGGACCAGGCCCGGGTCACTGAGCAGCAACATTCAAGCTGTTTATCCAGGAAAAGCATTTGGTCGAATGTCTCTATGGGGACTTTGGAGTGGGACACCATGTACTGATTGGTGGACACAATACAGGAGGCTGTCATTGGCTAAGGGACATTCTGTATGGTACACCCCCCTTGCTGCTGAGGAGTATAATCGCAGGAAGGAGACCGAGGGAGAGAAGGGGGGGAGTCAAAGCCCCCTCCCATCGCTTTGCTCAGGCTGCCCCCAAAAGAAATTACCCAGCAGCAGCTTCAGAGACCTTGGAGGAAGAGGAATATTTCAGCCCCTGCTCCCCACACACTGAGAGTCTCCTGGGAGGATGTGGACAGCCATCACCCTAAGCTGCTTGCTGCACTTCACGGCCACTTCACCCATACTGTGAGTGATGCCAAAACTCCATTTCAACCCCAGTCATCAGGGGAACAACTTAAACAGATGGACCATTTTCCCATCTAGTCTGCTACCATGCCTCCTGCCACAGCAGGTCAGACCAATGGGCCATTGAGTCTGGGATACCACTTTCCAGACTAGATCAGATCATTCATCCTTCAGGTCACACATCCTGTCTCCTGCGCTCCCAGAGCAGACCATTGGCCCATGGAGTCTGGCATCCTGCCCTTGTCATACTAGGGCACATCACTGGGCCATCTAGCCTGCAGCCATCAGAGGCTACAGGTATCTGGAGGGTGTAAACACCAAGGAGGGAGAGGAGTTGTTTAGGGGAGCCCAGGAAAAGGAAGAAAAGAGTAAAGACAAGAAACTGAACCTGGAGACATCTCCAACCTGAATCAGCAGGAGACATTTTCTATGAGTGAGGGGTCAACTAATCCCCTCTGTGGGATCCCCATTGCTTTTGACATTTACACTATGTCAAAGCGCAGCCCTGAAAGGGACTGTCCTGCCTGCGGCTGCTGGGCAGCGTGTGTGTATAGGAGTGTGTGTATAGGGTTGCCCGTCCCTCTCGCTGAGTCCTCACTCTGATTCACTGCTGTGCTGTTTCCTCCCTGCTGCAGACATTACATGGTGGTGATCCCTGCAGATCTCCACTACCCGTCATCCCAGGCCGCCTGTGTGCATATCAACTATAATGCGGGGAAGCTCTATGCGACCCTGGTGCTGGAGCGCTCTGGGGGACAGGATGTCTTGTTGCGAAAAGAGATCACAAAGGAAAATACCTTTGAGTGTGGCAAGTTCCAGGTGAGCCTCCCTCTGCCAATGCTCTTACTCCTCCTCCATTTCCCTCTCTTCAAGGATCTTAGCACAGGGAAAGGTGTTGGCTTGGTAGCCCCTTGAGGCTGTACTCTGTAGTTATCCCCAGGTCAGGTACAGGGTGAATACGTTTCCCACACTCACCACTACCACTAAAGTTCCTCACCCTGCCCTTGAAGGACCCGTTGCAGTGGGAAAGCAGGACAGGTCTGTCTCCATGCTCCCATTCCATCCCTGGCCTCTTTCCTGAGAGAACCAATGAGGAGGCCAGTTAGTACCAAAGTGTGATGGTGCTTTGTGTGATGTGGGGACTGAGGTCGCTGACAGCAGCCAGAGAATGTGTGTGCATGTTATTTATAAGCTGCATTATCACGGCTGATTCCCAGGAGGAGAGAATCTACAAAAGAGCTAGGACTTAGCTGTGGTTTCTTTATTGAGGCTGCTGGACACAGGCAGATCCTGTGGCTCTCTCTGGCTCTCTGGTTCTCCCACTCACTGACATGGCCTGGGCTGCCTGCTAGCACCACACTAAAGACCTAGCATCATGGAAGTGGCTGCTGATTACACTGCAGCCCTCTCTCTCCCCTATGCTTCCTTGCTAACTTCTCCCACCTTTCTGTCCTCTTGGGGTCTTTGCCCACCTTCCCCTACTACGTGCCAGGACTCAGAGGCATCACTTGCCTCCTTTTCCCTGCCATTGCAGTCTCCTGGCCAGTAAGGAAATGGATGAAGCCCATGCCTGGTGGTTCCTAGCTAAATCTGGATCTGGGGAATGGAGACTTTTCAGTACATGCCACTGGGTGATGGGGGGGTTCCGCTGTTCTCCTTTCCCCTCCCCCGCTCCCAGCTAGGACCCCAGGGAGTTATCCTGGGGACTGCTCACTCTCTCTCTCTTCATATTCAGGTTGTGCTTCCAGCTAACAGCACCGAGGAGGTTGCCCGCATCAAACTGTTCATCACTGGCCGCAGGATCGATATTCACGAGGAGAAGAAGGTTCTGATCCGTCGAGTCAACAACGGCACCTTCATCCAGACAGACAAGCCCATTTACAAACCAGGACAGACAGGTGAGGGCTCCCACTAGGATCAGGTAGTGCCCCTATGTGTGGGTGTCCACTCACATACACCTTCCCCTGTACACAGCCTGGGGCAGATCCTCTTGAGAAGGGGCGTCTGCGTGGTTTTCCAACACTGTTCCACCCTTTTTTCTAACCTTGGGGGTCATTTCAGCCTTCGGCATAAGTTGGAATTGCCTCTAGGTTGTTTTAACTCATGCTGGCTTGAACAGCCCAGTAAGGGTATGACATTCCAGGGTGCAGTCCAGAGCAAAGAGGGGCTGTGTCCTGCAACCCGGGGTGCCTCACAATGCTTTGCTTCTGTAGCTCCCAACAAACAAGTTGTTAGATTTCAAATGATACCTCCCAAGGCATATTTTGTACAATGGTGCACAGGGTGTGAATACAGTGGTGCATTCCGTCACAAAGGGCCATTCCACTAGTCTAGGAACACCAGAGCACAATGCGCTCTAGGCTTTTTTCCAGCCTGAGCCTTTTCCCAATGTGCCACTACACCACCAGCCACAGCCACTTTACCCCACCCAGGGATTCCCCTACCATAGCTGCCCTACGTACAGCCTAGTTTATGTGTGAGCCTCACTGCCCTCTATTGGATGGAGTGCAAACTGCTCAGCAGTATGTCATAGGCCCTATACTGGTAACAGTCAATGGAGATTCTCCTTTAGCTCAAGTGGACTGAGCCAGGGCTCTTGGAGCAGGAGGATCTGAATTATATCCTTGCTGCTGCTGTGAAGTTCTGAATGGCCACAGTGTGTAGCATTTGTGATGAGTGTGAAACTCCAGGAGGCCACACATCAAGTATCTGTAGGTGAACATGCTGGGAATGTACATGTGAATGTTTGTGTGTGTACTGGTGACATAATCAATACTACTCACAAATGGATACCCTATGTGTATACAAGGCAGGGACAAAGGTGAATAAGGACTGGGATAGCAGCGAAGGCTGCAAGGCAGGATTGATGAGCACTGGCAGAGCTGTGTGGGGAGCCCAGGACAGGAATAGCAGGGGAGCTGCAGGGCAGGACTGAGGTAAATAGCCAATAGGTCTCCATCTTCTAAATTCTCTCCATTTTCTTTTCCCCTCTCAGTGAAATTTAGAATCGTGACCCTGAATGAGGATTTCATTCCACTCAATGACACGGTGAGACACGTATGAGAGGATGTGAAGGAGTCTTCCCTGTTTCAGATCCCTTTTGTTTTAGTCTCCCACCCCCCATCCTTGTCCAAGTTCTGTCTCTCCTTTAGCTCCCAAATACATACATGGGCCTTGTTTGTCAAGTGTCTGAAGAAGAGTAACACCCAGAATAATAACTGGTAACTCAGTGTTAAAGGCAGATGGGAATGGTGTCCAATTGCTGAGCACAAAGCCCTGCCCGTGTCAGCAAAATGGCCGCCCAACACAGAAATGTTGTAAATGCCGATTCCTTATTGAGAGTCTATCAGCTCCTTCTGCTGGCTGTGCACGTGCAGCCTCCACTCTAGGGATGGCACAGGAAAACTGGTTTGTTAGGAGTGCACCACTGCCTCCTCTTGGATGTACTGTGAGGACTGGATTGTTTGTAGTGAGGGCTCCCTCAAGCTAGAATTTACCTGGGACTCTTCTAAGGTATGGCCATTCCATAGCAGAGTTTGAGCTAGTGTCAGACAGGGAGGGGGTTCCCTACGTGGGGACTACTGGAGAATAATCTAGTTGCAAACATGGGGTGATTACCAACCTGGCTTTTATACTCTTCCTCTCGCCAGGCCTCATTGTAATGGGCTGGGCCACAATTTCTCTGGTGAGCCTTACGCAATTAGTATTAAATCACTTATTCTAGTAGTAATCAAGCTGTGGTCTGTGGACCTGCACATAATGCTGACTTCTCCTTGTTCCCTGCTGTTAAACTGTTTAACACAGTTTAACAGCAGGGAGCAATTAGTATTGTTTGTCAGGGATCTGAGCTCCCAGGTCATTGATCAAACTGCTCTCCTTGAGAAGCTTTGTGTTTCTAATGCATTGTTTACACTGCTGAGAGTGCGTTTCTCTCTTCTAATGTTGCTGCCTCTTTTTTCCCCAGTACCCGCTGGTGTTCCTTCAGGTGAGTGCCAAACACCAAAAAAAAAAAGGTATTTTTTGATGCAGGTTGCAATAATTTGTTTACATTCTTGACTGTGTAGATGCCACAGTGTCTATGTTTTGAATTTTAGAAGTTAATGGTTCTAGAAATTAGATGTTTTCAGGGCTTCCCTCTGTATTCTAGAGACTTTGAACCAAGTTCTGCTCTGTTACACCAGTGCAAATCTGAGTTACTGGAGATTTACACCAGTATGAATGGGTAGTCACTTTGGACCTTTATAAATACAGTTTAGAATTTTAAGAGATCTTTTCTCTAGATCAGAGCATCACTGGTCTTAGAAGCTACAACTGTGTAGTCTTCAGGATTTCTAGAATATCTAGGCCATATGACACCCAAGAGACAATTGATTCTAGAAGCTTTAGAACTTGGGTTCTAGAGCCAAGGCCAGTTTAGAATCTGTTAGGTAATATCATCTAGAACCCTTGAAATAGCTGGATGTTGTGGATTCTGGATCATTTAGATGCTGGAGCAATTAATTATGCCTCTCTGCTGCGGGTGCAGGACCCTAACAATAACCGGATTGGCCAATGGCTGGATGTGGCTCCACAGGAAGGCATTGCAGATCTGTATTTCCAGTTAGCTGCTGAGCCCCCACTGGGGACATACATCATCAGCGTGGCCAAAGAGAAAGCGCACAGCAGCTTCTCCGTGGAGGAGTATGGTACGCCTGGGGAGAAAGACAGCTATAGGGCAGGGGGAATTTTATCTGTGGGAGACAGATCACACCTGGGGAGAGGAACTGCATCTTGGTATGAGAAATCTCCTGTGGATGGATGGGGAAGTGCTTTCTAGGAGGGAAGGTAGTCACCTCTGATAGGGAAGAGAATCAAATCTGGTCTGATCTGAGAAGATATCCCTGGATATTGCTAAGGAAGGAGATGACTTTCTGACCCCCCGCTTAGTGTGGACAAAGAGAACTGTGTGTACACACCAGTCTGGTTAGGTACAGACTGTAGAGGCTATGACAGGACAATAGTAGCACTGGAGCTTTCTGTCACAGCTGGCTGATCCCCAAAGCTGACTATACCAAGGATGTTAGGGGGCGATTTTCAAAAGAGCCCAAGTGACACAGGAGAATGTTGACTTTCAATAGGACATATGCTCCTAAGTCATGTGAGTGCATTGGTTATTTCTAGGGGGCAAAGTTGAATTTGTATACTCCCCTTCCGAAAACTGCTGGAGAAGGGGTTCACAGCTCAGTGTTTTCTGCCTGGTTTCTATAGAGGGGCAACAGGAGCACATTGATAGCTATGGCAGCCTCTTTCCCTCTCCACTCATTACAAACGGCTGTCATAAGGTGAGGGCAGGGCCGCCCGGGGGGGGTGGGGGGCAAGTGGGGCAATTTGCCCCAGGCCCTGGGTCCCACAGGGGCCCCCACGAGAATATAGTATTCTATAGTATTGCAACTTTTTTTTATGGAAGGGGCCCCTGAAATTGCTTTGCCCCAGGCCCCCTGAATCCTCTGGGCAGCCCTGGGTGAGAGACATTAACAGACAAATTCACTGTTATTTGGGTCCCTACAGAGCCACAGTTCCAACACCAACAGGGAGAATCAGGGAGGAGTGGAACTATACCTACATTTCATAAAAGAAAAAAATGGGACCCCCAACCCTACTACGGTCCAGCCCATGTTCATTCTCTTCACGGCCTGCTCCTCACCAGGCTGTAACTCTTCCCTCCATTCTCTCTGGTTCTTTCCTTCCAGTGCTGCCAAAATTTGAAGTGGTTTTTGAGGAGCCAACTCAGATTTATGCTTTGGATAAAACCTTTCCACTCCGCGTGTGTGGCAGGTGAGGGGGCTGATCTGGGGGAGGGAGGGGGGAGGAAGCTGCTAATACACTCCAGCCTGGGATGAGCAACCCCCCTGCATCTATTAGGGGAACCTCAAAGGGAGAATTTAACTGAGTGACTTTAAATATATTTCACCATGTCTCGGTTATATTAGGCCAAGCTCATTCCTGGCAGCCCTTTGACATCTTTAAATAGCTAGAAAAATCACCCTAATTATTAATTGTCTCCCATTGCTCTAGCTCCTTTCATCCTAAAGGATCTCCGAGCTCTTGACAGAGTGCATATGCGGGGATCACCCAACCACTGAAATACAACCATTTCTGGGGTGGAGCACAGCAGATATTCTGTGGTAGTCGCACTACAGAACAAGACAATGAGAGGGGAAAGGAAGAACAGTTTCACCAGATGATACTGGAGGGAAATTCTAGGGAGGAGAATGGGATGGCTCCAGATGGAATTTGGCCAGGACATGTGAATTACAGCTTGATGAAGAAGAGCAGCCCCTCACTGATCACCCTCATCAGACCCTGCAGTACCACGCCTCTACTATCTCTCAGGGCACTGGAGTTAGGGCTAGTCTACACCGGCAACGCTAAAGTGCTGCCGTGGAACCGCTTTAACGTGGCTTGTGTGGTCGTGGCAGCTCTCCCAGCGCTCTAAAAACCCCACCTCCAGGAGGGGCGTAGCACCCAGCACTGGGAGTGCAGCTCCCAGCGCCGGGGCACTGTCTACACTGGTGCTTTACAGCGCTGAAACTTGCTGCGCTCAGGGGGCTGTTTTTTCACACCCCTGAGCGAGAAAGTTGCAGCGCTGTAAATTGCCAGTGCAGACAAGCCCTTAGTACAGACGCAAAGGGTGGAGCGTCTCTGCTGAACATCACTTATACCACTTCACTCCTTGCAGCACAGGCTCCCCTAGCACTATGTGCTCAGATACCATAGTGATGAGTGCAGGGTAAGAGCTTACACAGATAGATAAAGAGAGAGATACCGGGGCATTGACTCAGAGGGAAGAGTCTGAGAAGACTTAACAAAACCAGCAGCTTGGAGGTCTTCCATCCAAGTACTGACCAGGCCAGCCCTGCTTACTGCCTGAGATTGGCCAAGATCGTTCTCGTTGCTTGTACAGCTGCATCTATCTTGATACACTGTGAATATCCATGACATAAATCAGATCTGGAGATACACTAAAGCACACCCACCCAGAGAGATTCCTCTGTTTTCTGTGTGTGTGTGTGTGTGTGTGTACCCCTTTCCATGTGTTCTCCCACCCCCCGCACTTTCTCACATAGATACACCTATGGGAAAGGCGTGCAGGGGAAGATCCAGGTGAGCCTGTGCCAGAAGAGTTGGTGGTATTTCTACAGTACCCAGCGACCTCCTCTCTGTCAACACTACAACAACCAGGTGAGCCACTTAGCAAGAGCTGAGCCCCATAGGGTGACAGTCCTGTGAAGCAGGAGCTGCGATGCCAGCTGAGGTGGGCCAAGGGGAAGGAGACACAATACAAGACGTGTTATTTTAATTGATTTCACCCCATGCCTAAAACCTGTTTTTGTTCCCTGGCCCCATAACCAGCTGCCATTGCCTCTATTATTCTTGTTAATAATCTTGGCAGTTGTCCCTTATTTGGTAGTTCATCCCTTGTCTATTCTCTTTTTTAACCTTGCCTGTTTTATATGATTTTTCCCACGGAACCATTTCAGATTTAACGTAACACATATTAATGTCAGAAAGCCCGAGAAGCCTTTTAACAGGGGCAACAGAGTAGACTCCTCTTCAGAGAGGCCTTTCCACCACAAAAATGACAACCTCAGCATTGACACGCCTTTCCTCCCCAAAACCACCAACCGACCACCTCTCTCATTGTCTTGCTCTCTTGGGTGCTGAAATCCACCCACTGCTGACACCATGTCGTGTTGTGTGGTGGTGCAGACGGAAGCCAAAGGCTCAGCACTATGTGCATACAACGGAGTTTTAGTGAGACTTACCTCATTAACTCTTGAAGTGTGTCTACACAGCCCCTGGGGGGTGGGGGTGCTTCGCAGCGAGGCTGGACTGACACATGCTAGTTCTGCTGATCTAGTGCCCTAAAAGTAGCAGTGTGGCTGCAGCCATGCAGCTACGGTTAGCGCGCTAGCTTGAGCAGAGCTAGTACCTCTGTCTCCCCGTGCTCGGAAGCACTCTCCAGCTGCAGTGTAGACACCCCTTTCAAGTGCCTTGCAGCACAGAGCGGGTTGAGCTCCTTAGGAGCAGGGGTTCTGTTCTGACACAGAGGTAGCTCATTCTGTGACATCTGTCCCTCCTGCAGCGGTGCTGTCCCAGCACCAATCACCTTGCTCTCTCTTGTTTTCAGACTGATAAGATGGGTTGCTTCTCCACGTCTGTGTATCTTTCTAGCTTCAACCAGATCTCCCCCGATTACCGCAGCAACATAGATGCAGTGGTCACATTGGTAGAGGATGGCACAGGTAACCTCAGAGGAGTCTTTGAGGGTATAGGAAAGGCACTTGAATAAACATGCACCAGTATTATCAGGGACATCAGAGACTGTCAGCCCTGTTCTTAATCCATTGGGAGCATTGAGATACAGGCTCACAGGAGGCTCTGGGACTGGCCCTTCTTTGAGCCCAAAGGGGGTTCTGTGGTCCAGTCTCACTGGTTAGGCACTGGAGCTACCCCCTTATGGGCTCAAGCCCATAAGGCATGTTGCTTTGTGGGTCCCTAGGGGTGGTGTGGTCTGGTCTCATGGTGGGTCACTGACAGCTCTCCGATAGCCTTCTGTAATTAGGTGGGGAGACCAGATAGCCAGGGTCCTGTGAGCACCATCTCCCTGCGGGTATAAAATGTGTGCAGCCTAACACACGTTTGTGTCATCAAAGGGCCTGCTCTCTAGTGGAATTGCCCAGTGGGATGGTTCTTTGTTCCCTGCCTCTCTCCCTCCCATCTCTTCTCCTGTCCCTTTCACTCAGAGGTGCAGGTCAATGCCTCCCATAGCTTCTTCATCTCCAGGACAGCTGGCACGGCTACGTTTGAGGAGGTTAATCCTTATTACTACACTGGCGAGATCTACAGAGGGAAGGTAACTCTTAGCTAAACCCTCCAGAGAGTACAGCAGAAATAATGTGCTCCCAACTGTATCCTCAGCTGTGTCTCCTCGCCCTGCTCTGTCCCCAACACAAGCTCTGGGATGGCAGAGACTGAGTAATTCCTAGCCAAAACACTTGGTTCAGATGGGGTTAAAACTGAGGTACAAATCAGTGACTTAAGGGTAAAAAATACAAACCCTGTACAAGAATGTGAATTGCTAAAAAAAGCCCCAAGGACTAAAAATCCGGGGGATTCAGAGTTCAGGGTTAGACCTCAAGGAAACCCCAAACATTTGAAAGTATAGAATTCCATAGGCCAGGCTCCCAAGCAACCGGGGCCGGCTCCAGGGTTTTGGCCGCCCCAAGCAGCCAAAACCAAAAAAAAAAAAAGCCGCGATCGCGATCTAAAAAAAGACGCGATCGCGATCTGCGGCGGCAATTCGGCGGGAGGTCCTTCACTCCCAGGCGGAATGAGGGACCGTCCGCCGAATTGCCGCCGAATACCTGGAACTGCCGCCCCTGTCCGGAACGGCCGCCCCAAGCACCTGCTTGAGAAGCTGGTGCCTGGAGCCGGCCCTGCAAGCAACCCTCTGATGAGTCTGCGTGCGTCTCTTCATATGGCAATAAAGGAGACGATGCTGGTAACGCTGATGACAACTGGGGTGTTCTCTCTGCCTGTGGAGATACTGACAGCGAGTTGGGTGAGATGGAGCTGGAGATTCCGTACGTTAATGAAACAGCTTTGTGTTCCTCTCTTCCCCATGTGATTCTCAGATTAAAATTGTCGATCACCAAGGCAAAGCAATGAATAACACACCAGTTTACCTTATACAAAGCTACACCAGGCTGCGGTTTAACAGGACGTACATCACAGATGACTCTGGAAGCGCTTCCTTTGAGCTGAACACAAATGCTTGGAATGGTGACTCAGTCTCTTTGGAGGTAAGTGAGGAAGACTCCATCTCATGATTTGTGAAAGTTAGGGACTAATACCACTTTCCAGAACCAGGTTATTGCTCTGCAGGCATCTCCTCCCAATCCCCACCAGTTCTAATGAAGAACCGTATTTCAGACTTGCATCACCTCTGGATATTCCAGTTCTTGGCTTCCCACCAAACAGCTCCTCTGATGTACATTATTCCGAAACTGTGGATCCAAGTTATGCTAGCCCTGGGCTCCTCACATAACTGCTGGCATCCCTCAATCCTGACCTACTGCTATTCCAATCATGAGCGTCTCATTCCGGCCTAGGTATGTGCGAGCAAGTTAGTATGTAATGTAGCTCCTTTCAATCCAGTGGATTTACACCAGAGATGAATTTGGCCTAGGATCTCTAAGTCATGTCTAGGATCTTGACCCCCCTAGTCCCAGAATCTCTCTCATCTGATGTACTCACCCAGAGAGTTCACTGTTTATTTTCTGACAGGGGAGATTCCTGCTTCAGGACCCAGTATATGTGCCAGGGACAGTCAATGTGTATTACCAGAATGCCTACCACTTCATACAGCCATTGTACTCCACCACCAAGAGCTTCCTCAGGATCGTACGTGTGCCAGGAACAGTGCCCTGTGGCAAAAATGAGAGGGTGCAGGTGGACTTCAGAATTTACGAGAAAGACCTAAGTTATGGTCCCAAGAGTGTGGATTTTTCCTATTATGTGAGTCACTAGGGAAGTGCAAGGAGGTGATGGTGATGGGTTAAATATGCTGGATCAGAAACCTTGAGAGACTCAAGCCCTGTTTGCACAGAACAGAGAATGTGTCTGCACATGTGCACACACACACACACTCTCTCTCACTCTCTCTCTCTCTCTCTCTCTCTCTCTCTCCCTTTCTCTGCCTCCCTGCTAGTGTTCCTCAGCTCTGCATTTGAGAAACCACCTTTAGGGAGGTGAGAGGGAAGTTCAACATCCATGGCCCAACCAGTCCTTGGTCTCTATACTAAGATGTCCAGTGTAGTGGCCATTTATTTATTGTTTCCCTCTATTCAATGTGGCAACTGGGCCATTAGGAACAGGGCCACTTAAATAATTTCAATAATAAAGTCCACTGATCAGCTGTCAAATGGGCAGGACTTTTGCTCATTAGTCACCCTGGACTAGATCAGAACTGGTGCCTGACAGGTAAAAGTTTTCATATCCTAGGCTCTTTATTCCCCTGAGCCATCTACTCCCCCCTGCCCAGTGGCTCAATTGTAGCTGGTGCCATGGAGGGTGAAAGGCTCTATGTCCCATTCTCCCTAAGTCGCCATCCATGGAGAGTCTGGTCTGCGTAATGCTGTCAAGCTATTGAATGTATTTCTGGCATTTCCTAGCCCTTCTCTCATGCCTCTTTCTCTCTTCTCCCTTAGGTCATTGGGAAAGTGGGGATTGTCCTTTCAGGTCAGAAGACTTTCTTGGTTGGGTCATCAAAGAGTAAGTGCAGGCACCTCTTCTACACAGAGATCATTCTGTGCTGTGCTGTGTCCCCCACAAGCTCTGCTCCATGATGTAAGCCATGTAGGGTAACTTTGGGAATCTCACTCCTTGCAAGGCTGACATCTGCTAACATCCAACGAACTGAAGCTTTCAGCCCCCTCAGGTGATGGTTAGCAACAGGGAGATCCTCTGGCTGATTTATAATGGCAGGTCAGAGCTTGAGGAGTTCATGGGGACACTGATTGTTTCATGGGCTTCTCTGGAAATCTCCTTGGTTCTGAGAGACCCCAATTCCATGCGACAAAGGCAGGGAGAAAGGGAGCAAAATGGCAGAGGAAGAGTGATGGCAAAAGGGGAAGATCTTGGTACATTTGGTAGTGGAAACATACCCTTCTTTTCCTCTCTCTTTCTCTCCTTCCCCCCACCCCAAATCCAGTGATGACGGGCACTTTCTTCATCCCTCTGGTCTTCACCTCCGACTATGCCCCAGCTCCTACCATTGTAGTTTATGTCATCTTCCCCACTGGAGGAATCATAGCTGATAGCGCCCCCTTCAGGGTCTCCATGTGCTTCAAAAATGAGGTAGGACTCATGGCTGAGAGCTCTGGGTTCGTGGGTGTGCGCGTCTGGGGAAGGAATGCAACAAGGTTATGAGGGTGTGAGGAGTAGATAAATGTGGGTGGCTGGGTGTAACTGAGTGGTTGGGGTAATGATTCACTGGGAATGTAGGGACCTGTATTTCAATGTGTGGTTTTTGGTGAGGCACTTAGGGGAAGGGGAGCTGAAGAAGAGGGTTTTACCCTCTGCTCAGAAAGGTCTGAGATCTGTGACCATTCTAATGTCTTTTGGAATCAAGTTCCTCAACCACAAGCTGAGAGAGCCCTGTGTCCTGCACACACAAATCTCATTCCCGAGGATTGACAGCTCCATTATTCCACAGGAGCTGTCATGGGGAGCTATGATCAGGCAAGGTGAGCAAGTGTTTTAGGTCAGTGGTTCTCAACCAGGGGTACACGCACCCCCTGGGGGCATGCAGAGGTCTTGTAGGGGATACATCAACTCATCTAGATATTTGCCTAGTTTGACCACAGGCTACATGAAAACACTGGCAAAGTCAGCACAAACTAAAATTTCATACAGACAATGACGTGTTTATACTGCCCTATGTACTATACACTGAAATGTAAGTGCAATATCTGTATTCCAATTGATTTAATTTATAATTATATGATAAAAATGAGAAAGTGAGCCTTTTTTCAGTATTAATGTGCTGTGACACTTCTGTATTTTTATGTCTGATTTTGTAAGCAAGTAGTTTTTAAATGAGGTGAAACTTAGCGGTACGCAAGACAGATCAGACTCCTGAAAGAGGTACAGTAGTCTGGAAAGGTTGAGAGCCACTGCTTTAGGAAACCTAGGCCAGTCCCATGGAGGGTTTGAAGAGGAGGACTGAGTCCTTTGAATTTGACCTGGTATTCAGAGACGAGCTGGTGTGGAGAGAAGAGCAGTGGAATGATGTGCCCTCAGAAGGCTGTGCTGGTGTGTTCTGCTGTTTAGGTGCCTCTAATATCATTATTGCATGTTTCCCCTACTCCCCAATTGTCCTTACTCCTCAATTGTCCATCCCTTCAGAGTCCATAGCCGCTTCATTCTCTCCTGAAGCAACTGGCTTCACCAGAGGGGAATCCCAGGGGACTACCTTCACCTGGACTATGTGGGGCTCCTCTCTGCTCTAGCCACCCTGCAGGCGGATCAGCAGAGGGGATTCTCTCTCTGCCTTTCTCCTCTCCCCTCTCATGTTCTTTCCCCTTGTGCCCTTTAAGGTGAAGATAGGGTTCTCAGAGGATGAGGCCCTCCCTGGATCTGAGATCAGCCTCCAGCTGCAGGCAGCTCCCAGATCCCTCTGCGCTGTCCGAGCCGTGGATCAGAGTGTCCTACTGATGAGGCCAGAGAAAGAACTGAGCAACTCCCTGGTAAATTACTCTATGTCTGTCTGTCTCTGTGAAAGGAAGAGCGAGCGAGAGAGAATAAGAAAACTACATTGCATCTATACAGTGCTGTCCTTCCAAGGCGCTCAGAGTGCTCCATGAAGGGAGATAGGAGCATTATCCCTGCTGTACAGATGGGGAATGTGAGGCACAGGCAGGGGAAGTGACTTTCTCAAGGTCACAGAGTCATCACCAATCCCAAAGGGACAGACAGAGTGCCACTGGGATCCATTTTTTGCTAAGTCCTTAAGGTGGTCTGACTGGATATTTCGTTGTCGATCTTAATGCACCACCAAAGCTTTTGGTGATTACATGATCACCAGCCATGTAGCAGCATTCTTTGGTAAACAAACTTCATAATTCATTGGTCTGCACACAGTGCACAGTGGTAAATCCAGGATTAGTTCCTGTCTCCCAGTCTCATGCTCAGTACACCAGACCATGTTGCCTCTCCAAGAAGAAAATAGGAGAAATGGAGCAGAGTGACTGAGAGCCTGTTTGGAGAGTCTATCTCATATGTTGGGTCTAAGCTTTCCATACATGATAGCATGGAACAACCATTCAGACAGATCTTTGGTGTGTTAGGTGTATGTTGGTTCATCTTTCCACTGACTGGTATTTTTTTTCCTCTTTCTTGCTTTTCCCAGATCTATGGGCTGTTCCCCCATATTTTTCGTGGTGGATACCCTTACCAAGTATCTGAAGATGACTTCTTATGCTGGTCTCGAGAACCTCACCAGCCTGACGTGTTTATGGTGTTCAGAGTAATGATCTTTGATTCTTCCTCACTGGCTAGGTGGAGCAGGGCCTCTGACATTATAGGTTATTAGGAAACAGCTCTAGTAATCATTGATATTCCATTGATTGGCTGGATGAGTCACCTGATATTAGTGACAATAGGAAATTTAGTTATTGCACATTGATATCCTATTGGTGGGATGGTTCAGGGCTCCAAACATTATCGGTCAGTTTTACTTTAGCTCTTCATTCTCTATGGGTTAGTGGGTTAGAATGCCTACAATTAGATGGCCAATTCAGCACTGATGCCTCACTGGGCAGTTTGCTGAGGGCATCTGACATTAGTGGCCAATAGGAAACAGTCTTGTTGTGCAATGAGGAACCCACTTATAAGAGATGTATATGGGAAAGATGTCCAACAGGAACACTGCTGTTTCCCCATAGGCCCCATAGACTTTGAAGGAGAATAAACTTGCACTGGTTGAGTCAGGCCTGATAAATCAACTCAAGGGGCTCCATTGTCTCACTGCTGTGGGATATGAGTAATTCTCACTTGAATCAAAGTGAGAGACTCATATCATATAGCAGTGGGAGAACTGGGTCCTTGCTTTATAAGGGAAATGAGCAGCCTGAGGGACAAAGGGTTGATGACAGAGGGAAAGGGAAGGATGGGCTTCTGATATCTAAACTCTCAGCACATCTTTCTTTCTTTCTTTCTTCAGGAAATGGGCTTGAAAATCATATCCAACACCCATATCAAGAAGCCGAGAGAGTGCACAACTACTGTGGCTATGACAACAATGACGGTGACTGAGTTGGAGAGAACACTCCCCATGCTAACCAGACCTACATTTCTCACAAGTGAGCACATTTCTGCCTCCTCTTACTTCTCACTAGAGGGCTCAGTCTTGTAGCTGAAACCAGCACAGAGTTCAAGTTAAGCAGTCCATGCTGTGATTGCAAGTGATACAGGAAAACAGAGAGAGAGACAAAATGTTGCTTTGCCCTGAACTTGCTTTCTGGACTGTCTGTGACTGAGGGGTTCATCCCTCTGAAATGTCAGTGAATTGGCTGTTGTTTAAGACATGTCTGTCATCTGATTAGCTGACATCCACACTTTGTGTCTCTGAGCCAAATGGGAGACTCAGCTACCCTGAATATGGTTCTGAGGTTCCTATAGTAATTGAATCTTCTTCAAGTAGTGTCCCTATGGCTGCTCCACTTCAGGTATGTGTATGCCCCATGCGTCTTCGATCAGAGATTTTGATAACGGGGTCTGTTTGACCCATTCCTGCACCTTTCATTATTACCTCATGCCCTGCCCTGAAGCTATATAGTGCTGAGCGGGCAAACTGCACTCAGTTCCTTCTCAACCACCTTGGCTTGAGATGGAGCTTTAGTGTGTCTGCCCGGCGCATGCCTTGGTTAGATGTTGTACCTAGTTTTTAGTTTAGTCTAGCTTATTAGTTAGCAAGTTTAGCGTAGTTTGTTATTTTGAGGATTGTTTCTCCTCTCCCCTCTCTTACGGGAGGCTTGCCTTCCTCAGTAGGGCATGCCTGGTTCATGGGGGTTTAAATGCTGCTTCACTTGCTGGGAGGCCATCACAGTTTGTGATTGACACTCGAAGGGCATCTGCTGCCTTGAAGAGTCGCACGTATCACAGAAGTATAACATCTGTTTAGCCCTCAAATCCAGGGCAAGAAAAAAATAGGAAATCAAATTGCAGCTTCTTATGATGGAGTGTTCCCTCTGCCCCCACTTCAGAGCCCGATCAGGAGAACCGCACTGTACAACATTCTCCAGGCAAATCTAGCACGTCTTCAGCACTGGCTCAACACTCTCCTAGGAAGGGAAAATCTCTAGACACCTCTAGAAATCCCAGGAAAACAAGTTCTGACTCCCTTCTTAAGGAGTCTGCTTCCAAAAGACCTCACTCTCCCAGTAGCTCGACCACATCAGAAGTTTGATGTCGCAACCCAGTACTGTAGAAGCAAAGAGTTCCTCCTGTACTGGCAGGGCCAGGAAACCCTATAGCTTGTCTGAGAGCAAACATGGCTCCAAGAGAGCTTTGGTACCATCTGGATAAGACCGGTATTCCATACAGAGAAGAATGGTACCATCAGACATAGCTTTACCCTGACGGGTTCATCGGTACCTCACAAAGCTAAGCCTCTGTCTTTGTCGGTGCCCACCTCGGAGTGCACAAAATCCTTGCTACTGCCTATGGCTAGAGACAGTCAGAGTGCTGCATTGGTACTGCCACACCATTCAGTACCGCAAGAATTTAGGTACTCGAAGGACTTATCTATGGCAGATGAACCGGAGTCTCCACTGCTTACGGGCACTGAGCGCCTCTCAGTACTAAGACTCATGTGGTCTCTGGACTCGCATCCATCCTCAATACCATCTGACTCACCACCCTTTTCAATGGGAACTCCTCCACTGGATAAAGAAGAGGGTGATGGGGACCTCCCTGCAGTATCTTCAATATCAGTCCAGGGCTCTCCTTCTTATCCACACAAGAACCCCTTCTCTGATACCTGAAGAGACACAGAGAGAGGAATTTCGGGGAAGACATCATGGCTGTTGGGAGCAACCTTGGATTCCACCCCCTCTCCTGTATGGGTCTCTGTTGCCATATTGGGATCCCTGGGGTGCTTACTGCCAACAATTCTCCAGGGCCCTGAGCCCCACCCACCGGATGATAGGGAGATACCATCTTCCCCTCCCCAGAACATATCTCAACAGAAGGAGACATTTGAGGAACAGAAGGCTAGGACAGACAAAGAGGCTACGCCCCAAACTACCATCTCATCATCTTCAGTTGATGAGGTGGTAATGTCTCCTCCTCCGTCAATGGCTGATGATTTTTGGCAATTCCAGAACTTCATAAAAAGGGTGTCAGGCTCCCTACAGATACCTCTCGAGGAGGTCAAAGAATTGCAGCACAAGTTGCTCAGCATTCTTTGTTCAGCAACTCCAACCAGAGTTCACAGCCCTGTCAATGAAGGCCTTCTCAATCCTACAAAAATGATTTGGCATACTCAAGTGACCATACCACCAACATGCAAAGGGATGATAAAAAATATTATGTGCTCAATAAGGCCTCTGAATTCCTATTCTCCCACTGCCCTCCTAATTCTCTGGTGGTGGGCGCCGTGAGTGAGCTGGATAAACAACATCATAATAAGTCAGCCCCGTTTGACAAAGACCAGAAGTGCTTTGGACCTTTTATGGAGAAATTCCTATTTATCTGCAACCCTACAATTCTGTATTGTGAATTACCAGGCACTCATGGTGAAATATAATAACATGAACAATACAAAATTAACTTCTTTACTTCAGCACTTTCCCTCAGACCAAAGGGAACAGTTTCAAGCCACCATAGGAGTGGCTTGTCTCTGATAAGAGACAAACTTGTTGAAAGTCTCTGGGTAAGGATAAAAGTGTAAAAAATGAAGGATGATGTCATAATAGGAGTCATCTATAGACCATCTAACCAGGAAGAAGGTGTGGATGAAGCTTTTTTTAAACAATTAACAAAATCATCCAAAGCCCAGGACTTGGTGGTGATGGGGGACTTCAACTACCAAGATATCTGTTGGGAAAACAGTATAGCAGGGCATAGATTATTCAACAAGTTCTTGGAATGTATTAGAGATATTTTTTTATTTCAGAGGTGGAGAAAGCAACTAGGGAAGAGGCTGTTCTAGATTTGATTCTGAGAAGTAGGGAGGAACTGGTTGAGAATTTGAAAGTGGAAGGCAGCTGGGGTAAAAGTGATCAAGAAATGGTAAAGTTCATGATTCTAAGGAATGGTAGGAGGGAAAACAGCAGAATAGATAATGGATTTTGAGAGGGCAGACTTAGGAAACTCAGGGAGTTGGTAGGTAAGATCCCATGGAAAGCAAGTCTAAGGAGAAAACAGTTTGAGAGAGAACATAAGAACATAAGAACGGCCGTACTGGGTCAGACCAAAGGTCCATCTAGCCCAGTATCCTGTCTACCGACAGTGGCCAAGGCCAGGTGCCCCAGAGGGAGTGAACTTAACAGGTAATGATCAAGTGATCTCTCTCCTGCCATCCATCTCCACCCTCTGACAAACAGAGGCTAGGGACACCATTCCTTACCCATCCTGGCTAATAGCCATTAATGGACTTAACCTCCATGAATTTATCCAGTTCTCTTTTAAATGCTGTTATAGTCCTAGCCTTCACAACCTCCTCAGGTAAGGAGTTCCACAAGTTGACTGTGCGCTGTGTGAAGAAGAACTTCCTTTTATTTGTTTTAAACCTGCTGCCTATTAATTTCATTTGGTGACCCCTAGTTCTTGTATTATGGGAATAAGTAAATAACTTTTCCTTATCTACTTTCTCCACATCACTCATGATTTTATATACCTCTATCATATCCCGCCTTAGTCTCCTCTTTCCCAAGCTGAAAAGTCCTAGCCTCTTTAATCTCTCCTCATATGGGACCTGTCTAAACCCCTAATCATTTTAGTTGCCCTTCTCTGAACCTTTTCTAGTGCCAGTATATCTTTTTTGAGATGAGGAGACCACATCTGTACGCAGTATTCAAGATGTGGGCGTACCATCAATTTATATAAGGGCAATAATATATTCTCATTCTTATTCTCTATCCCCTTTTTAATGATTCCTAACATCCTGTTTGCTTTTTTGATCGCCTCTGCACACTGCGTGGACGTCTTCAGAGAACTATCCACGATGACTCCAAGATCTTTTTCCTGATTTGTTGTAGCTAAATTAGCTCCCATCATATTGTATGTATTGTTAGGGTTATTTTTTCCAATGTGCATTACTTTACATTTATCCACATTAAATTTCATTTGCCATTTTGTTGCCCAATCACTTAGTTTTGTGAGATCTTTTTGAAGTTCTTCACAGTCTGCTTTGGTCTTAACTATCTTGAACAGTTTAGTATCATCTGCAGCAGTTTCGTATCATCTGCTGTTGGCAGCTGGCAGAGTTGGCAGTTTTTCAAAGAGACATTATTAAGAGCACAAGAGTAAACTATCCCACTGTGTAGGATAGATAGGAAGTATGGCAAGAGACCACCCTGGCTTAACCAGGAGATTTTTAATGATCTGAAGCTCAAAAAAGAGTCCTACAAAAAGTGGAAACTACATCAAATTATGAAGGATGAATATAAAAAAACAACACAAGTATGTAGGGATAAAATAAAAGCCAAGGCATAAAATGAGATTAAACTAGCTAGAGAGATAAAGGGTAACAAGAAAACACTCTACAAATACATTAGAAGCAAGAGAAAGATCAAGGACAGGGAAGGCCCGTTACTCAACAAGGGGGGAAAAATAATAACAGAAAATGTGGAAATGGTGGAAGTGCTAAATGCCTTTTTTGTTTCAGTTTTCACCAGAAAGGTGAGTAGAAATTGGACATCTACCATAGTGATCACCAGTGAAAATGAGGTAAGATCTGAGGCTAAAATAGAGAAAGAACAAGTTAAAATTACTTGTCTCTAGATCCAATGCAGATTCCAATGATGGAAAAGTGGTTCTCTCTTCAGTTCTGGGCTCCGTTCCATGGCTCCCTTCTCCCTGTGAGGATACTGCTCAGGAGTCACCTGAAGGGGAGCACTGATTGGGGCACTACTCAAAGAAAGAGGAGAGATGGCTCACCCTATGCAGTGACTGTAGTTCTTTGAGATGTGTGTCCCTGTGGGTGCTCCAATACCTGTCCTCCTGCCCCTCTGCTTTGGAGTTTCCTCTTTGAGACTTTTTGGTAGAGAAGGAACTGAGGATGATTTACCTGCACAGCTCTTTGTAGTCTTGGTGTGGGGCACGTGGTAGTGAAGGGCACATGCACAGGCTGAACAAACACTGCTAATGAAAATCTCCAGTCTAAGGAACATGAGGTGTACGCACACCCTGAAGTTGAGTCCCCGTAGGGACACACATCTCGAAGAACCAGCAACCACACACCACACAGCAGAAACACCAACCCAGGAACCATCCCCTGCAACAAACCCCATTGCCAACTCTGTCCACATGTCTACTCACGTGACACCATCACAGGACCTAACCACATCAGCCACACCATAAGGGGCTTGTTCACTTGCACATCCACTAATGTGATATATGCCATCATTTGCCAGCAATGCCACTCTGCCATGTACATTGGCCAAACTGGACAGTCTCTATGCAAAAGAATAAATGGACACAAAGCAGACGTCAAGAATTATAACATTCAAAAACCAGTGGGAGAGCATTTTAACCTCCCTGGACACTCCATTTCAGACTTAAAAGTGGCCATTCTTCAACAAAAAAACCTTCAAAAACAGACTTCAACGAGAAACTGCAGAACTGGAATTCATTTGCAAACTTGACACCATCAAATTAGACCTGAATAAAGACCGGGAATGGCTGGGTCACTACAAGAAGTAATCTCCCATCAACTGTTGAGTATGGGCCATCCACCCTGATGGAATTGGCATCGTTAGCACTATGAAAAGTAATTTTTACTCTGTTGACATTCACACCTTCTTGTCAACTGTCCGGAATGGGACACATCCACCCTGATTGAATCATTGACCCCCCCCCCACACACACACTTGGTAAGGCAACTCCCATCTTTTCTTGTGCTATATATTTATGCCTGTATATTTACTCCTACCACTGTAATTTTCACTCTCATACATCTGAAGAAGTGGGTCATAGCCCATAAAATCTTATGCTTTAATAAATTTGTTAGTCTTTAAGGTGCCACAAGACTCCTCATTATAGTTACTACACAGAGTAAGTAACCTCTCTTTTGTAACCTCCAGCATTCCTCGTGAGTCTCACAACAACAGAACATAGGACCACCATTTCTCCACCTGCACCTCCAGTTGAGGAGAAAGTTCGCAAGTATTTCCCAGAAACATGGATATGGGATTTGTTTTCGGTTGGGTAAGTAGAGCAGTGCCAAATTTGGCCGTCTTAGCATGATCCTGGATGGCCAAAGATCCAGTTGGAATTTAGTGTTCTACAAAAGTGGGGGAAATTGCTGAGTCGCACACCTAAGGAAATGGTTAGATGAATATATTGTGGGTCCTTTAACTGCCAGGCTGATGGTAACAGGGTTTGGTGGCTGAAATTTCAGTCAGTTTTCTTTTGTTAGATGTCCATGATCATAAGAGCTTGAATCCATTCACTGGAGGCTGGTGATGTGTGAATAAAGAGAAACAAACCTGTTGTAGCATTATGATGTTTGTTTGGTGTAAGAGTACGATATTATACTATCCCACTACTGAGAGCAGCCTGTTTAGCCCTCTAGGAACTGTCCTGCATTAGCCCCCGCAGAGGGACAGGATGAGCTAACAAAGCTATTCTGTCTCTAACTCCTACAATTCTTCTTTTGTTGTTTTCCTTTGTATCTCAGTCTGGGTTCTGTTCAGATCATTGAGAAATAGGGCCCAGGTTCTGCTCACCTTGCCTGCTCTGGGGCAGTGGCCTGTAAATCCATCCTGTCCGCCCATTGTCCTCATAGAAAACATCCCTGTTATGTGCTTAGTCCACTTAACATTCTCATTATACACATCTCTGGCAAAAATTGATTCTCTAGGGTCAAAGAAAACATTTCCTACTGCTGGAGACATAAATCTAGTTATCTATTGGCAGGTTATTTTCTCTTCTCTGATGAAGCATAGGGTTATTGTCTTAATAGTCACTGTGATGTCATCCACATGACAATCTCTTGACTAACTCAGCTACACTCATTCAGTACAGAATCACTGCTACTATGTGTTGTAAACTTGGCATAGACTTAGGGTTGCCAACTTTCTAATAGCACAAAACCAAACACCTTAGCTCCGCTCCTGTCCCGCCCCTTCTCCGAGGTCCCACCCCCCGCTCACTCCATTCCCCCTCCCTCCATGGCTCGCTTTCCCCCACCCTCACTCATTTTCACTGGGCTGGGGCAGGAGGTTGGGGTACGGGAGGGGGTGAGGGCTCCGGCTGAGGGTGCGGGCTCTGGGGTTGGGTTGGGGATGAGGGGTTTGGGATGAAGGAGGGGGCTCAGGCTGGGGCAGGGGGTTGGGGTGCAGGAGGGGGTGCAGGCTCCGGGAGGGAGTTTGGGTGCAGAAGGGGGCTCAGGGCTGGGGCAGGGGGTGCGGGCTCTGGCTGGGCGGTGCTTACCTCAAGCGGCTCCCGTTGGCCCCCAATGGGCTAGCACCAGCTCTGTGTCCGGACTTGCAGTCTGCTGACCCAAATCCTGGAGCGCTGCCCCAGTGCTGGGTGTGCTCCAGCTGGCTGCACGAAGAGGCTCAGTCAGAGCGGGGAATCCCTGTGCCTGGCTTGAGGGGAGTCTGGCACCAGCCTCCAGTGCAGGAAGGCTCAGGCTGGTAAATCTCCAGCTGGGGCAGCACAAATGCTTTGCCTCCCCACCCCATGCCCAGTGCTGCACATGGGCGGTGTCACTGCGACTTGTGGTGCTGGGTCTCCGCAGGATCCTCGCTGCCGGGTTTGACCAGCTGCAAGGGGCGTTGTGCAGCACTGGCCACCTCCCTCCGAGTTCCTCTTGGCCGCGGCGCCCGCCCTTCATTCTTGGCAGCCGGAAGTAGTGGCCTGCCTCGGGGTAGAAGCCAGAGGTGGCGGTTCAGCCGGAGGGTTGAGTGTCTGAGCGGCAAACCGCCTAGGAGCTGGACCTGCCAGCCACTTCCGGGAGCCGCGTGGAGCCAGGGCAGTCAGGGAGCCTGCCTTAGCCCCGCTGCGCCGCCGACTGGACTTTTAATAGCCCAGTCAGCAGTGCTGACCAGAGCCGCCAGGGTCCCTTTTTGACTGGGCGTTCGGGTCAAAAACCAGACACCCAGCAACCTTACATAGACTCAACAGGCCCCTAATGTGCCCTCACATTTTGACTGTCTTCCTAGCACACAGAAGTGGGAGTCACGAGGCCTTGATTCTATTGCTTGGCTCTTCCACTAACTCTCCCTGCCCTTCGGCAAGTCACTTCACCTCTCTGTTCCCTCACCTGTGAAGTAGGAGTAATAATATTCACCTATGTTTGTAAAAGGCTTTTAGATCCACAGGTGGTGAATGCTGTCTGTGGAAAGTGCCAGGCATTATTATTAATGAAATCTCTCTGGCTAGTGGAAGAATCTTGTTCTGAGGCAGGGTACCCTTGCCCTAACAAAAGCCAGTCTGACTCATAAAAATCAGGGGCCAGAATTATTCCAGTCAGAAATTTTAACAGTGAAAGTTCCAGCTCTGAGCTCTACAAGGCTCGGTGGGGAACGTAGAGATTCAAAGATCATCTACAATTGACTCCACGTTGACTTCAATGGAAGTTGAGGGTATTTAGCATTTTGCAGGGTAAGATTGTTTACTGATGTGTCTAACACAATTGAACAGTGAGTCTTTGAAAATTCTGTCTGTGGTATGAGTGAAGAACAGAGATGGGCCCAAGCCACAAAACTGGGATGTGGGTTTGGATACAGATTTCAAAGGCCCCATAGTTCAGGTTGTTCTGATTGCAGTCATTGGATTGGGCGCTTTGGGAATAAGGGCTCTGTGCCTTCTTGAGACATGACCGCCTGATGCCTTCTAGTAAAGGATTTTATCTCTGCATGATTTTTCCTCTCAGTCCCACTGGAAACAGGGATGTCCCAGTCATGGTGCCTGACACCATCACTGAGTGGAAAGCTGGGATGTTCTGCACATCAGAGGTGGGCTTTGGACTCGCCCCAACCACCAGCCTCCTGGCCTTCAAGCCCTTCTTTGTAGAGCCCACACTGCCATACTCTGTGATCCGGGGAGAGACTTTCACCCTGAAAGCTACTGTCTACAACTACCTGCTGCAGTGCATTAAGGTGAGTCCTGCTGGTGGCTCTGTAAGGAGTGAGGGGTCAGGGTGGGTGAGAGGTCACGTTGGTCCCTGACTCACCCTGGGAGCAGGTGGGGATAGCATGTTCCTCATCATCTCCTGGACTGTTTGCACCACTGCTGCCCCTTAGATCAAAGTGACCCTGGCTGAGTCCCCAAACTTCCAGTTGGAGCCGTGTGAGGGCTGCGTCTACACCAGCTGCCTGTGCGCCAATGAAGCCAAGACATTTAATTGGAGAGTCACAGCTAAACAACTAGGTGAGGAGAATGGGGGGATGAGGGAGAAACAGCCAGGGAGGAGGCAATTGTGCCAATTACTGGTCTGCAGTGCAGATTGCACTAAATAAGAAGAATGGAGTATGTAGCCTTTTAGCTTTAGGGCACCGATTGCCACCTAGCCTCAGGTCAGGGGCACTGGCAGGATCAGGAATGGGCCAAAGAGCCATTCATCTCTAGGCCACTGGTTCCATTCATTGTCTCTGGTAGGTGACATCTATAGCAGTAACGGAGGGTGTTTTCCACAGGGGATGGCTGCTGGACAATCTGTCGTCTCTTGTTTTCAGGATCGGTGAATATCACCCTTAGCACAGAGGCCCTGGCCACCAAAGATCTCTGTGGAGGGGAACTACCATTTATACCAGAGAGAGGACGGACAGATACACTGATCAAACCCCTTCTAGTCCAGGTCAGTTTGGGACTGGACTTAGCTCTTTTCTCATAGCTAAAGGGGAGGACATCTGAAATCAGGTTTTGCTCAGCCCCCATATTCAGTGGGGTGAAGTTTGGGGTCTGAAAATGCCCCCTCTTATTTAGGGGAACTAACTGGCATCTCCAGGCCTGAGCCAGGGTCTAGCTGGGTCCCTCCAGTAAGGATCAAAGGACATGCTTCTGAAGGAGGTTTCCTCTACTTTATGCCAACCCTTGATCCTTTTGTGCCCCCTTCTGCGGGCAACCTCATCCCCCTCATGCCCTGGCATCAGGGCTTGCCTTGTGGCCATTGATCCTGCCTCCTCTATGCCCTATCTGAGATGCTGGGATAACACACGCAGCCAACTGATCCCTTCACATAGGCCCCACTGCAGTGGCCCCTAGCCTGGGAATCAGCCTTGTCAGGAGCTCTGAAGTCCTTGAGTTGCATGGAGCAAGAAACCAGACAGATGTCTGAAAAGGACGGGTTCTCACAGAAGCCTGCCATGAAAACACATGTGGTTCATAACCTATTTGTAACCCTATGTCTCTCCTCTCTCCACCTCCTCTCTGGTCCCCAATGTTGCTGTCTCCTCCCCAATAGCCAGAGGGAGTTCTTGTGGAGAAGGCTCACAGCGCCCTGCTTTGCCCTAAAGGAGGTAGGTGGGCTGCTCAGATGGGACAAAGGGGCATAAGCAGATGCAGGTGGGTAGGGGGGATTCTGTAGCCCTGGGAAAGGCTACAGGAGCAGCCTTTGTGTTTTATCTGAAGGAGGTAGGTAAGTTCACATCTTGTCTGTGTAGGTCCCAGTGCAGGATTGTTCCTTGTTCTTCAGGGTTTTGTCCAGTCTTAGCTTTAAATGATTGAAGTAATGGGGCTGTCACCCCTTCCCTTGGGGGGCACGTTTCCACTGTCTCACTGCAAAGAAATGTTTCCTCATATCCAGACTCAAATTTCCCCCTTTCACCTGATTTACCCCTTCTAAGGCCTCTTGCTAACCAACTCCTGGGTTTTCATAGATGGCAATCATGTCTGCTGCTTTGTCATCTTGGCCAAGCTATATAAGTTGATTCCAATTTGAAAGGCAATGGGAGCTCCCTCTAAATAAGGAGAGCAGGACCGAGCCTATAATATAAATGTCCTTGCTGCTAGCATACAAGGGTGAAAGCTACTTCCCTTGGGCAACTAGATATAGCATAGATACAGCTCTGGACTGATCCAGTCTATAGGGAACAGTCTTGCATTGGCCCCTAGAGGATGGACTGGAGGGGATTTCAGAGTTCGGTTCCCATCTCCACATTTTCCATGGTTTATGACGAGGCCATTAGCAGAATTAGTGAGATCTAGAGGTCCAGATAAATAGACTAAATATGCCTTTGAGGTTTGAACTGTGATGGAGTAACTGAGGCAGGAAGAATCAGGGAGGTTGCTCTGGACAGTGGGGGCTGCAGGGGAGAAGGCTTTCGCACCCACAGTGGGGGAAATAAAGTGGAGGAAGAGAGAACTCAGGGCTAGGTGAGTGGATGGGGCAGGGAGGAGAGCAGAGACGGAGTCTGTGGGGTCGGCTGGAAGTTCCGTGGAGGGGTATGTGAGATGCGGGAGCACAGCTGGCTCTAGTGGGAGAGTTTTCTGGGGATTCTGGAGGGCGTTTTTTCTGATTCTCTTCCTGTTTGACACCTGGGTCTCAGTAACTCCAGCGCAGGATTCTGTGTCCCTGGAGCTGCCCCCGGATGTGGTTGAAGGTTCAGCCAGAGCCACCATCTCCGTCACGGGTAAGGAATTCAGCCCTGGGCGCCATGGGCAGGGGGTTCTGAGGTGACTCTGATCCAGACCTTATGTCTATGAGTATGGCCATGGGGAAGCCCAAACTGTGAACCCCCAAAACTTCCACTGATATTTGACAAAGTCCCGGCCATTTTCCTCCCATTTCCATGGCTGCATTTCCTGGTTCCAGCTGGGGCTGGATGCCCCAAAATACCCAGCAGGAGCGAGGCTGTTCTTCTTGTGGGAGCCTCCGGCAGTGACCAAAAACAGCAGCCGCTACCCCAGGGGATCGCACGAGGAAAGGCCTGGATCCCCCCGTCTCCTCTCCCCAGTGGGTCAGCCCTGAGAGGTTCCGGTAAAGTCTTAATTATAGACACTGAGCTTCCGAGTGCAGATCCCAGCCCAGGCGCTGAACACTGGGAAGGGAACTTCCCCATCCCCCCCATCTAATGGACCATTCCACCAGTGAGCGAACCCATCTCTTGTTATAATGGAACAGTCCAACCGGGAGGTGGGAAAACACCCTCCTTATAAAAGAATGGTCTACCTGAGAGGGAAAGTACTGCCCCGCCCCTACATTGCTTTAATGGTAAAATAACCCCCCGCACGCATGAACACAATGGAATATTCTATCAGGGATGTAAAACAACCTGCCCTCTGGGAATATTTGCAGTGGGAGGAAAAAATAACCCCCAGTGTAATGGAACTTTCCCTTTCCCGGAGTAAATATAAACCTTCACTGTAACAGAACATTCTACCGGGTGGAAATACCCCATGCAGCAATGGAGTCCTCCCAAGGAAAGGAAAATATCCTTTAATGGAAGGTTCCACCAGGGTGAGAACATCTCCACCCCCAGTGCAATAAATAATGGAACATGCTAACAGACTGGGCAAAAAACATACTTCAGGCTGCAATTCCACCAGGGGACGGGGCTACCATCACCATGCTATAATGGAACATTCCAACAGGAGACCTAACCTCCCCGCCTCTCAGCCAATCAGGATTTATCCCTGTTGCACCATCTGGGTTTCTCTCTGCTTTGTCCCGCCCGGCAGGTGACATCATGGGGACGGCACTGCAGAACCTGGATCGGCTGGTGCAGATGCCCAGTGGCTGTGGGGAGCAGAACATGGTGCTGTTTGCCCCCATCATCTACGTGCTGCAGTATCTGGAAAAGACGGGGCAGCTGACCCCAGAGATCAGGGAGAGGGCGACGGGATTCCTGCGCAGCGGCAAGTACCCTGAGCCCAGCTCCACTAGCATCCAACCTGGCACCGGCCATGCCAGTAGCCCCTCTCCGGCACCCACCCTGTTCAAATCCATTCCTCTGTCTGGCACCCATGTAAATACCTGTCAATGATCTTATAAACACTACATTACCCCCACTCAGTGACCACTCTGTAAATATCCTCTCCCTGACACTGGTGGGTGACAGTATAGTTTTCTGCACCTCTCTCCAGGGTACCAGAGGCAGCTGCTCTATAAACACCATGATGGCTCCTACAGTGCATTTGGTACCACAGACCAGGAAGGTAACACCTGGTAAGTTCTGGGGTAGCTCTCTCGTTCCCTGCAGTCTGGGAGCCAGGAGCCTATGAACTGGGGGATTGGGCTGTCACTGACCCCTCAGGACTCTTCCCAGTGCTGCATGGGGAAAATTATAAGTGTCATGCTGTGCATTGTACATGCCCCTCCTACTTCATGATAGGCCCATAGTGCCTCAGACAAGCCATGGGAATGCAGCCGCCTCTGGGACAGAGGACAGTAACTGGGCAGAGAAATGGGACTGAGCACATGGCACAACAATGGGGGAGGGGAGCTCTAATCAAGGACTGACCTCCTTCTCCTCCTGCTCCCTCTTCCTCACTCACTCCTTTGCCTTGTTCTTTCTCCTCTCTACCTCTCTTTTATCCACATTTCTTATTCACTCTGTCTCTGTCCTCTCCCTCTTTCTACTCCTCTCCCTCTCCTCGTCCCCCTCTTCCATGCTCTCTCTCCCTGCCCCCAGGCTGACAGCGTTTGTGGCCAAGTGCTTTGGCCAGGCCAGGCCATACATCTTCTTAGATGACAAGAATATCCGGGATGCACTGAGCTGGCTGCAGATTTACCAGTTGCCCAGCGGCTGCTTCAGGAGCGTGGGGAAGCTCTTCCACACGGCCATGAAGGTAATGGTGTGGCGCCTGCAGACCCCATGCAGAGCTCCACAGGCAGCCATGGGGCTTGACTCAGCTCGGCTTCCTTGACACTTCCTCCTTCTCTGCCTTTGGGGGGATCAGTTCAGGGGAGGGAGGGGATTCAGGGGCCTTTATAGAGATGGAGGGGGGGTCACTGGTCCCCATCCTGCCTGAGCCCCTCTCCTAGCTCTGGGTGTTTGTGCTTCTTGCAGGGCGGCGTGGATGGGGAGGTGCCCCTGGCTGCCTACATCACTGCAGCACATCTGGAGATAGGGGAGGCACTGAGTGTGAGTATTAAGGACCTTCCTTTTGCCACTCCTGCTCTCTGGACACCTTGAGTCCTGCAGAGCTCAGTGCCGGCACTTCACTCGCCTGCCTGCCTTGCTGGGGTGGGCATGGGCAAGGCACTACTGGGGGGAGGAGCTTGCACCTGCAGTCAAGAGGAAGGCACTGCTGGGGTAGGGAGAGAAGTCCAACCACTCCACAGGGAGGGCGCTGCTGGGGACAGCTTGCAGTGCGGAGCACATCACTGGGAGGGAGCTCACGTGGATGGAGTCCTGTTGCTTGTAATCACACTAACATCCCAGTACAGTCCCAGCGGTGGTACAAGGCATTGGCCTGGAATTTGGAGGCTATTTGTGTAGGGGCACCCATGTGTACCCAGGCGAAGCACTGTGAGGATCGTCCCAAGTGCCCGCATATTCCCTTGCATATAAACCCGTGTGCACTTGTTCCTCTGTGTGTGTCAGCCTGCCTGTGTGTACGTACCCCCACACGTGTATATGATTGTATGTCTGTGCAGCCATTGCCTGTATGTGCTTTCTCGCTCCACAGAGCACCGTGGTGAACAAGGCCTTGAGCTGCCTCACTAGTGCCCTTCCCAACATTACCAGCACCTACACACAGGCACTGCTGGCCTACGCCTTCGCTCTGGCCCACGACACCCAGCGCACACAAGAGCTGCTCACTAAACTAGACCAAAAGGCCATCAGAACAGGTACCAGGACTGAACAGCATTGACTGACACACAGAGATGGAGCATGCCAGGGAGAATGTGATAGATCAGAGCATGTGTCTTGCACCCCAACTCCTCCCACCCCTGGCTTATGTCTGGGCCCCACAACCTGGGCTGTGACTGGACATTATGGGCCAGATCTTTGAAAGAGCCCAGCTCCCATTTACGCACCAAAGCATTTGACCAAATTTTCAAAAGCACCCAGTCTGTTGGGAGCTGAGCTCTTTGAAAATCTGGCTGCAAGCATCACAATGGGAGAGTCATGGATCTGGCTGGATGCGCCCTTCTGAGCCACCTACCGAACTGCTGTGAGGGGAATCCATGCCTCGGGTTCCCTGGGTCCCCAGGGCATTTTAAGCTTACAGAGCCTGAATAGGAAAGTACAGATCATAAAAACAATAAACATCTGAAACTGTAATGGCCGTCACTTTCTGTAATGTCTCACCCTTCCCTTAGCAGTCCTTAGGGACCATCAGTGGCCAGGAAGGAAGGCAGGGTGTCACCTGACTCAGGTGACACCTGTTACATGGTGGGTGACCTCTCTCCCTCATGGAGCCAGCTTCTGTGTGACCTTGCCCTCTCTTGCCCCACACTTCCCCTTCCAGTCTGGCTCCCTCTGTTTCTGTGTGTCTCACTATGTAAACCCCGCCCTTTGTTCTGTCTTTTGGGTAACTTTCTACTGCTCCTGCCTTCCTACCTGCATTCAGGAGAGAAAGCTAAAACTGGTTTTCTAAGGATGCAGCTGCTTTTAAGCTTAACCTATGTGCGGTCTAAGTATTCCCCACTGTCCCTGTCTGCTGCATACCTGAACAGGTCCTGTCAGCAGTGGTAGATCCATATACGTATAGGTATTCATGATGTAGCAGTATTTCATAATACAACTTCACAATATCAAGCAGAATTTGTAAATTGTACAGACATATTCCCAATTCGTCACAGGGAAGTGCTGGGCTCTTTTGGGAATAAACCCTTATTTAGGTGCCTAAATGGAAGTTGAGTTCTTTGAAAATCTGGTCCTGTGTGTGTAGGTCTGTGATATGCCAGGCAGAGGAACTGGGTAGGGAACAAGCTACAAGAATCATATTCGTTACTCGTCTGTGTGGCTGCTTGGGGGGCATTTATCTTAGCCTCTAAGGATAGAACAAGAAGCAATGGGCTTAAACTGCAGCAAGGGAAGTCTAGGTTGGACATTAGGAAAAAGTTCCTAACTGTCAGGATGGTTAAACACTGGAATAAATTGCCTAGGGAGGTTGTGGAATCTCCATCTCTGGAGATATTTAAGAGTAGGTTAGATAAATGTCTATCAGGGATGGTCTAGACAGTATTTGGTCCTGCCATGCGGGCAGGGGACTGGACTCGATGACCTCTCGAGGTCCCTTCCAGTCCTAGAATCTATGAATCTGGCTGCCTGGGTGGCTGTCCACCTTGCGCTCTGGGTAGTGACCGTTTCCCCAGCAATCTGGGTAGCCAGAGGCTCTGTGTAGCTAGGAGGTATTTACCTCTTGTGTAGGTAGTTTTGGTGTATTTACCTAGTAGTGTGTGTAACTGCAGGTATTTGCTATGCAAGGTGTTTACCTAGGAACCTGGGTCCTTCTGGTGTAATACGCAGTGATGGGTTTTTCACACAGTAACCCAGGTAGCTGAGAGGTATTTTCTCAGTGTTCTGTGCCACCCCAGGCAGTGGGACCCTCCCCTTCTGTGGTTTGACTGATTGGGTCACATTTACACCACAGTAACTCTTAACCCATCCAAGGCCTGAGGATTTTATTCTCCTGTTTTATTCCCCCTTTCCCAGGAGGGCAGATTCACTGGAGCCAGGCCCCCTCCCAGCCACCCAGTGCTGGTGTGTGGTCCCAACCCCAGTCAGTGGACGTGGAGCTGACGTCCTACGTGCTCCTGGCCCTGCTCTCCAAGCTGAACGTCACTGGGGCTGACGTTGCCACAGCCTCTGGCATTGTGGCCTGGCTCACCAAGCAGCAGAACGCCTATGGTGGCTTCGCCTCCACGCAGGTAACACAGGCCTGACTGCTGTGGGAGGGGATGGGCCGTGATCCCACTGGAGAGAGAGTCTCTGCGCTACGGCTGTGGGAATATGACAGTTATTAGTGCTCTGGGATGTGAATACTTCTGGGTGCAGGGACTGGGAGTGCAGGGCTACATTGAAGGGGTGAATCCTGATTTCAGTACCCTCAATTGCTGAGATCCCACTGTTCTGAGTGTTTCACACTTCTGGCTCCAAAGAGCACCCCTTTTTGTCTCACCTACAAACAGCGAGATGACTGTCTCTCTCTCTCTCCCCAGGACACGGTGGTCGCCCTGCAGGGTTTGGCCAAATACGCAGCCCTGACGTACAGTGAGAAGGGAGACTCAGAAGTGATAGTGAAGTCCAAGGGGAGCTTTGAGAGGAAGTTCCAGGTCACCCACAAGAACCGGCTACTGCTGCAGCAAGCAGTGCTGATGGAAATCCCCGGGGAGTTCTCAGTGCAGGCCCAGGGCAGTGGCTGCGTCTATGCCCAGGTGAGATGCCCCTTCTGTGGGGAGGGACATAGCCCCCATGGATGCCCCTGTGCAGGGCCTGATCAGCAAAACACATTTTCATGGTCAAAGAGAGCCATTTCCCTTGCTTACTCAGCAGCCAGGTCCCAGGTGATGCTCAGGCACATGGAGGCCTGACTAACAGCAGCTTTCCCTACCATCCCTTTCCCCACTGCTGTACCCCTGCCCCCCAAGGGTGATCTTGTGACAAAATGTGGGTAAACATAAAGATGGCGGGTCTCACACTGCTCCCAGGGTGCTAGGGGATCTGGAGATTGTGTGTAGGTGTGATGTTTGCCCCTAGTGGAGAAGAACCCTAGTCCCAGCTATACTAGATGAGATCCTCTATAGCTCTTGGGCTAGAGGTCTGTGTTCCTGGGACTGAAACATCAGGGTTCTAGCCCAGTTCCCCATGTGTGGTTTATGTAGTTGTTGTGTCTGGGGATTAGGGATTTGAGCAGTAACTAGAGCCAGTGGAAGAGCATGACATGTGATTAGGGAATCCAAGTGATGAGTTGGGTTCACTCTGATCTATGAGGACTTACTGGTGAGTATATGGGCAGCTACTGGGTATTAGTAAAAATGATCCAAATCTTGTTAGCTTTAAAAAGGAAGTTGATAAATTGGAGCAGGTTCAGAAAAGAGGTACAAGAATGACCTGTGGCCTAGAAAGCCTTCCTTTGCCGTGAAAGACTAAAGAAGCTCAATCGATTTAGTTTATCCAAGAGAAGGCTAAGAAGTGACTTGCTCACAGTCCACAAGTACCCATGTGGGCAGCAGACTTCTGACAGTAGAGGGCTCTTCTATCTAGCAGGCAAAGATATAACACGATGCAATGGCTAGAAGCTGAAGTTAGTCAAATTCACTTTAGAAACCAGGTGCAAATTTTTACCAGTGAGAGTGATTAACCATTGGAGCTATTTATCAAGGGATGGGATGGATTCTCCATCACTGGCAGTCTTTCAATCCGACTGGCTGTCTTTCTCAAAAACATGCTCTAGCTCAAACAGCAGGTATGGCCTTGCTATAGAAATTACTGGGTGAGGTTCTATAGCCTGTGTCGTGCAGGATGTCAGATGAGATGGTCATAATGGCCCCTTCTGACCCTAAACTCTAGGAATCTACTAAATCTTCATCTCCAAATGATCCAACTAAAAAGTCTCTGTAGCAGCCTGTCTCTCTCCTCTGCAGACGGTGCTGAGGTACAATGAGCCTCCCCCACAGGTCTCTGCGACCTTCTCTGTGCGCATCACCACACAGCTGATCGACTGCACCAAGGGTGACATGCGCGTTGTCACCATCCGCATCCATGTCAGGTGACCCCGAGATTTCCCCTGTGTATACACCACTGACCTGGGATGCAGCCCCTGCCTGGAGCAGATCAGGGAGTGTCAGAGAGCTGGTTGGGTTTAGTGGCTGGGAGGGAGGAAGGGACTGCGCGTTTTGCAGAGGAAGGGGTGGAGGGCGAATTTGGCAGCTGTGAGGGAAGAGGGAGGAAGGGACCAGGTGCTTCTGGGAGGGGTTGTAACCATGAAGTGTGGTTGGAGTTGACTTGCTTGTTGGTAGAGGGGTGGGAAGGAGGGAAAGGTGCCCCTTTAACATCCTCCTAGAGAGAGAAGGGTGTGGGGAGATACAGAGAGGGGAGTTGCTCGGGGAGACACGGGGGGGCTGCATCTGTTCAGAGCAGGGAAACCATCTTAAACACCCTCCTACAGCAAGCAGTGTATGCCAAGGGACCGTCCAGGGCCTGGTGCTTGCATGAGGAGGAAAGATGGGGTAGGGAGGAGGTGGAAGAAGATTTATAGCCTCATTTAGCCCCTGCTCACGGGGTCTTTGACCATCTGCATCCTTCCTCTCGCCCCCTGCCCAGCTACATCGGGAGCAGAGTCACTTCCAACATGGTGATCATGGAGGTTTCCCTATTGTCCGGATTTAGCCTGGCTTCGGGCTCCCTCACATCAGTAAGGCACCTGGGGAGCAGAATGGGGGCATGGTGAAAGGGTCCCATCCAGTCAGTGCTGGTGGGATCCATCCTTAGCCAGGGAGAGGAGGCAGGTTCCACAGACAGGTTCCTGGACTCCACCCTGAATGATGATGTCACCCCCTGTCTCCCTCGGACATTTAAACCCCAAAGCTGGCTGTAGAACCCCAGACACATGCCTTGAGAAGGAGCCCAGTCCCAATGACCCAGGCAAATCCCTGTCCCTCATCTCACAGGAGCTGAGCGACCATGTGGAGAGATCGGCCCTAATGAGGGGTGAGAGCTCTGATGAGAGCCTGGCTAGGGGAGGGGTAATAAGAGCTCATCTGCTTTCTGGCTACAGGGGTTGCCGGCAGGGAGGCTGCTCATGGCCTGGGGGGGAACATTTCAATAGGAATTCTCACCCTCGCCCCCTCAGAGACCCAACTCAACCATTACCTTTCATCTTCTCTCCTGTCCTAGTTGCAGAGCAGTCCCCTGGTGAGGAAAACGGAGGTGAGCCAGAGTGGTGTCTCCATCTACTTGGACCAGGTAGGTCTGATTGAGATCAGGTCTGGAATAGCAGGGGGCTGCAGGGCAGGACTGAGGGGCATTGGCAGAGCTGCGTGGGGAGCCCAACACTGGAATAGCAGGGGGCTGCAGGGCAGGACTGAGGGGCATTGGCAGGGCTGTGTGGGAAGCCCAGGAATGGAATGGCAGGGGGGCTGCAGGGCAGAACTGATGTGCATTAGTCAAGGCTTTTCATGGGTAACCCTGTCACAGCACCTGAGTTCCTGATTCTCATTAAATTCCTGCCCAGACTCCAGCAGAACTAACACAGTCAGTCTCTGGAGCCAAATTTAGGGAAGTAATGTCAAGCCTCTCCTCTCCCTCCCACCCCCCACCCCCAGCTGAGCAATACGACTCAGATATACGTCCTGCAACTGGAACAGGAGATCGAGGTGATCAACCTGAAGCCAGGACACATCAGAGTCTATGACTACTACCAGCCAGGTGAGTTGCTGAGCTTCTGGGGCATCTGGGCTGGCGGGGAGGGGGTGTCTCTGTGCAGGTGTAACTTGGATTCCTTGTCTCCCTGTGCAGAGGAGCAGGCCCTGGCTAATTACAGCGCCATCTGCAGCTGAGGTAGGTGTGAAGTTCATGGACGTGACTCTCTGCTCCCCTCCCTGCCCCCTGTGTGCATCTGGCACTAGCCTCTGTGCTCCTCACACAAGGTTGGCACGATGGCCCCTCCTGCTGCTAGGAACAGCCCCCAGTGTTTCTGCGCTGGAAATGTCTGCCTTCCCAACTCTCAGGGGCTCCCTCCCTCTTGTCATATTGAGCTTTGCAGAGGAGTCTTTAGTGTACTCCCCATGTGACAGGGCGTGTTCCTGGGACAGGCACCACACCAATGACAGCAGTGGGACCTTGCTACCAAGCGTTAGACCTTTTGTAATGTGCTCCTCCTGGGGCTGTGCATGGGGGACGTCTGGGAGCTTCAGCTAGTGCAGAGCATGGCTGCCCATGTGTTGCGTGGTGTGTCATGTGTGACATCAATACTCCATGGTCACCCTGGCTCCAAGTAGTGCTCCCATGTGGAGTTCATGGTGCTAGATCATGGTGCAGAAAGCATTAAATGGTTTGGTACCTGGCTCCCAGAGAGCCCCATTTCTCTCCCTGGGCCATTCTGCTGCAGCTGAGAGAGCAGAGTCATTAGAGATGGAACTCCTTCAGATTACCTGAGAGGGGTATTCTCATTGTGAGCCCACAGCTCTGGAATTCGCTTCCCACCCCCGAGTCTGAATAGCTGAGTTCACCTTCCAGACACACTGCAAAGCCCACGCCCCTTTTTTCGTACTGGCTTGTAGAGGGTTCCTGAGTGGATGGTGTTTTGGGTGGTATAATTTCTTGCTCTCTGTCTCTTTCTACGCTCAGTATCATCTCTTCAGTCTCACCATCTCAGTCTCCTTTACTCTCATTTTATCTCTGATTCACTCCCCTCCCTAATTGTCTCCTGGGTAATCTCCCCCTCTCTGTTCCAGCACACAGGGAGGAAGATGTTGGATGGAAGTCGTGCTCCCAGCAGCAGGCCCTGCCCCCATTCAGCAGGATTCCTGAGCTGTCCTTGCTGGGCTGAGGGGATAAGGGATGCCCCGACAGCCCCACCTGCAAGGGGCTGGGGCATTGGCACTGGGTGGGTGGGGGATCTCCATGGGCTCCGTATTGGGTTGCAGGGCTAGGCTCAGGCTAACCTTCCTCACCCCAGTAGCCATTTCCTGGTGAATTTTTTATATGTCTGATAATTTTTGATCATTTGAATCTGGGAATTTTCTTGACTCTGAAAAGAATAAAAATAAAATGGAAATCACATACCCCAGACACTGCGGTATTTGATTGGGCTCCATAACAACAGTCATCCCAGAGGAAATTTGTGGGTAATTTGTGAGGCTGACACTACTGGTGTGTCCCTGACATTCGCTTCTGTTCTCCCAATGATAATTTCATAGATTCATAGGCCAGAAGGGAACCATTGTGATCATCTAGTCTGACCTAGTGTATAACTCAGGCCATAGAACTTCCCAGAAATAATTCCTAGAGCAGATCTCTTAGAAAAAAACATTCAATCTTGATTTAACAATTGTCAGTCATGGAGAATCCACCACAATCCTCGGTAAATTGTTCCAATAGTTCATTAATCCCACTGTTAAAAACAGGGCCGGCTCCAGGCACCAGCTGAGCAAGCGGGTGCTTGGGGCGGCCAAGGGGAAGGGGCGGCACGTCGGGCTCTTCGGCGGCAATTCGGCGGCGGGTCCCTCGGTCCCTCTTGGAGGGAAGGACCTGCCGCCGAAGAAGAAAGTGGTGTGGTGGAGCTGCCGTCGATCATGATCGCGGCTTTTTTTTTTTTTTTTCCGCTTCGGGCGGCAAAAACCCTGGAGCCGGCCCTGGTTAAAAATGTACACCTTATTTCCTGTCTGAATTTGTCTAGCTTCAACTTATAGCCATTGGAGCATGTTATACCTTTCTCTGCTAGGCTGAAGAGTCCATTATTGAATATTTGTTCCCCCTGTTGATATTTATAGGCTGTAATTGAGTCACCCCTTAATTTTCTCTTTGTTAAGTTTAATAGATTGAGCTTTTTGAGTCTATTTTCTGATCCTTTAGTCATTCTTGTAGCTCTTCTCTGAACCCCCTTCAGTTTATCAACAACCATCTTGAATTGTGGGCACCAGAACTGGACACAGTATTCCAGCAGCGGTCTCACCAGCACCAAATATGGAGGTAAAATAACCTTTCTACTCCTACTTGAGATTCCCCTGTTTATGCATTCCAGGATCACGTTAGCTTTTTTTGCCATCACACTTGGGAGTTCATAGAATATCAGGGTTGGAAGGGACCTCAGGAGGTCATCTAGTCCAACCCCCTGCTCAAAGCAGGACCAAATCCCAACTAAATCATCCCAGCCAGGGCTTTGTCAAGCCTGACCTTAAAAACCTCTAAGGAAGGAGATTCCACCACCTCCCTAGGTAACCCATTCCAGTGCTTCACCACCCTCCTAGTGAAAAAGTTTTTCCTAATATCCAACCTAACCCTCCCCCACTGCAACTTGAGACCATTACTCCTTGTTCTGTCATCAGGTACCACTGAGAACAGTCTAGATCCATCCTCTTTGGAACCCCCATTCAGGTAGTTGAAAGCAGCTATCAAATCCCCCCTCATTCTTCTCTTCTGCAGACTAAACAATCCCAGTTCCCTCAGCCTCTCCTCATAAATCATGTGCCCCAGCCCCCTAATAATTTTTGTTGCCCTCCGCTGGACTCTTTCCAATTTTTCCACATCCTTTTTCTAGTGTGGGGCCCAAAACTGGACACAGTACTCCAGGTGAGGCCTCACCAATGTCGAATAGAGGGGAATGATCACGTCCCTCGATCTGCTGGCAATGCCCCTACTTATACAGCCCAAAATGCCGTTAGCCTTCTTGGCAACAAGGGCACACTTGTTCATGTTCAGCTGATTATCCATCACAACCCCCAGATCTTTTTCAGTCGCTGTTTCCCAGGACAGAGTCCCCCATCCTGTCAATAGGGCCTAAATTCTTTGTTCCTACATGTACACCCAGTTTACCAAGCAATCCAGATGGCTCTGAGTCAGTGACCTCTCCTTTTCATTATTTACCACTCCCCCAATTTATGTGTCATCTGCCAACTTTATCAGTGATGATTTTATGTTTTCTTCCAGATCATTGATAAAAATATTAAATAGCATAGGGCCAAGAACCAGTCCATGCAAGACCCCACTAGAAACACACCTGCTTGATGATTATTTCCCGTTTACAGTCACATTTTGAGACCTATCAGTTAGCCAGTTTTTAATCCATTTAATGTTTGCCATGTTAATTTTATATTGTTCTAGTATTTTAATCAAAATATCATGCAGTACCAAGTCAAATGCCTTATAGAAGTCAAAATATATTATGTCAACACTATTACATGTTTCTGCCAAACTTGTAACTTCAACAAAAAAAGATATCAAGTTAGTAGGACAGAATTTATTTTCCATAAACCTATGTTGATTTGCATTAATTGCATTACCCTCCTTTAATTGTTTCTTCATTGAGTCCTGTATAAGTTGCTCCATTATCTTGCCTGGGATTGATGTCAGGCAGACAGGCCTGTAATTACCCGAGTCATCCCATTTACCCTTTTTAAAAATTGGCACAACATTAGATTTTTTCCAGTCCTCTGGAACTTCCCCAGTGCTCTAAGGCTTATTGAAAATGAACATGAATGGTCCAGGAAGCGCCTCATCCAGTTCTTTTAAAACTCTTGGCTACAAGTGATCTGGACCTGCTGATTTAAAATGTCTAAATTTAGTAACTTCTGTTTAATATCTTTCAGAACTACTAGTGGAATGGAAAGAGTGTTATCACTTTATGATGAGACTATATCATCTGTTTCCCCCCAAATACAGAATAGAAATATTTACTGAATACTTCTTCTTTTTCTGCTTTATTATGGATAATTCTACCATTTCCATCTAGTAATGGACTAATACCATTGTCAGAATTCTTTTTGTTCCTAATATATTTAAAAAACACCTTATTGTCATTAACTCTACTGCCGATAGATTTCTCCTTGTGTCCCTTTGCTTCACTTATCAATTTTCTACAATTCTTAACTTCTGATTTATATTCATTATTATCAGCTTCCCTTTCTTTCATTTGTTAAATATTATTCTTGTATTTTTTTGTATAGTTGCCTTCACTTCCTCTCTAAACCAGGTGGGTTTTTAACCAGCATGGCCTTCTTCCTCAATTGTGGGATTGCAGCTTTTTGGGCATCTAATAAAGTGTTCTTAAATGATTCCCAAATTATCATTCACATTTTTCAAATTAAATTCTTCCTCCCAGCTGATTTCCCTAATAATTGTTTTCAGCTTTATGAAATTGGCCCTATTAAAGCATCAAGTCATGATCATTTGTATCTATGCCCTCAGCATCCTGCTCAGTGTAGACTGCAATTGGGAGTACAGTAGAACCTCAAAGATACGAACACCAAAATTATGGACTGACCAGTCAACTGGACACCATGTGAAACAGGAAGTAACCAATCAGGCAGCAGCAGAGATCAAAAAATATAAAAAAATAAAAAGCAAACACTGTACTGTGCCTGTATTGCATCTTAAAGATAGGCACATCTGGGCTGCCTATTCCACCCCTCTCCCCCCAGCCCCTACACACTGGGCAGCCACTTACAGTAAGACGCTGGGGCTGCCAGCCCAAGGCAGCCAGAGCCAGCAGAGCAGGAGCAGCGCTGGGACGGGCTGTTTTTACTCCCCTTCCCACCGGAGGGGGACACTTTGTTTTCACATACACCTGCTGGGAGGGAGACAAGTGTTGCAAACTCACGCTGGTGCTGAGTAGGGAGCTCAGCTGCTGCTGAAACCTGGCCTGGAGTGTCAGCTGTTGGATCTGGAGCCCAAACTGTGCTTTGTTTGGCGTTACGAACATTTCGGAATTACGGACAACCTCCATTCCCGAGGTGTCCGTAACTCTGAGGTTCTACTGTATATAGCTTCTGGGTGCCCAGTCCCCTGTTTCTGAGGCAGTGCCCTGCTGATTTTGCACTCCTGCGTCAGTGCGAGGCTGAATCTGTCCTGTGGTGTCTCCTATGGTCCAGCTGCTCTCATCCCAGCATAAAACAGACAACTGGAGTGAGGGGGAATATTTCAGGGGGTAGGTGAGTATAAGAGAGGCGTCATTCTGGTTTCCAAAACTCCCGTAGGCTGCATGAGCACAGAGGTGAGAGCTCAGTATGGGGGGGAGTTTGCCATCTGTCCTTCCTTCTCTTACACTCCATATCATAGGCATCATGTTTACATGTGTCTGACGAAGTGGGCATTCACCCACGAAAGCTTATGCTCCAATACTTCTGTTAGTCTTAAAGGTGCCACAGGACCCTCTGTTGCTTTTTACATATCATAGGCGTTGACTTTTGTTTTTGTCGGTGGGTGCTTTTGAAGAGACGTGTGTATTGGGGGGAGGTGGCTCTGCCGGTTTTGGGGGAGGCTATTTTCAGCATATTTATACACTTCTTTCATATTCTAGTTATTGAATATGGTGTCTATCAGTGGTATCCTTACCACTTTAATAATGATTAAATTGTTATGAACTACATAATTGCATTATCATGAATTACAGTATAGTAAAATCATTGCAATCACCTACAAGCTGTCTTCACGAACATCCCAGTTTACAGACATTACATCTCACTGTAGCTTTCTGGATGAAACTGTCAGCAATCTTATTTATATCTAGTTCCCTGGTAGGGTCTTGATGCACATTAAAGACAGCTACATTATTCAATTGTGTCTGTCCCACTACTGACTGGAGATAATTTTTAAGTCTTCTGAAGAATGAGTGTTCCGCAGTTCAGGAGGATACAGGCACAGTGAGAAGGATTCTTATAAATTTGTAGTACGCTGAAAACATAGTGCTTCCAGAGCATGATGGGTTGAATCACAAAAACCCCCTTGGGGCTGCCAACTGATGTGCCAAGACTACTTCTGCCCCTGCTTTCCTGGCCTGGCAGCTTAGGACTTCAGTGTCCTGCCTGGTTTGAGCCAGACCCGCTAGCCTGCTGCAAACCCAGACCCAGGTCTGAACCACGTCCCCTAACAGCTGCAGACTTAATTGGAAGCAGCTTACAGAAGTGTTCCTGTCTTTTACACTCAGATGTCCAAACTCCAAATAAATCCATTTTACCCTGTATAAAGCTTATACAGGGTAAACTCATAAATTATTCGCCCTCTATAACACTGATAGAGAGATATGCACAGCTGTTTGCCCCCCCAGGTATTAATACATACTCTGAGTAAATTAATAAGTAAAAGGTGATTTTATTAAATACAGAAAGTAGGATTTAAGTGGTTCCAAGTAGTGACAAACAGAACAAAGTGAATTACCAAGTAAAATAAAATAGAACACGCAAGTCTATGTCTAAGAAACTGAATACAAATAAAACCTCACCAGTTCCAGTAAGCTTCCTTTTACAGACTAGTCTCCTACTAGTCTGGGTCCAGCAATCACTCACCCCCCCTGTACTTACTGTCCTTTGTTCCAGTTCCTTTCAGGTATTCTTGGGGGTGGAGAGGCTCTCTCTTTAGCCAGCTAAAGACCAAATGCTCTACTAAGGTTTTTTAGAAATCAAGCCAGTACACGGCCAATATTCATAACTTCGAATACAAAAATGATACATGCATACAAATAGGATTAATAGATTCAGTAGATCATAACCTTTACAGAGATATGTTACATGGCATATGTAGCATAGAACATATTCCAGTTATGTCATATATATTCATAAGCATATTTCCATAAAGTCGTATGGTGGGCACCGTCACACAGAGTACTGCAAATGATTCCACGGATCTCTTTCTTGATGGGTAACAGCCAGTGGTGAACTGGAGCTGGTTCGCACCGGTTCGCAAGAACCGGTTGCTAAATTTAGAAGCCCGTGTAGAACCGGTTCCTAAGGGGGCGGGCGGGGGGGGGGCCAAACTCCAGTCCATGGGCCACATCCGGCCTGCAGGACTGTCCTGTCTGGCCCGCCTGAGCTCTCAGCTGGGGAGGCCAAGGCTCCCCCGGCCCCTCCCCTGCTCCCCCCCTCCACAGAGCCGCCGGAGCCCTGGGGAAGCGGCGGGGCTCCAGCGGCTATTTAAAGGGCCGGGGCGGTAGAAGCAGCGGGAGCCCCGGACTTTTTAAATAACCCCCAGAGCCCCACTGCCGCTACCCCAGGGCTCCAGCAGTGGGGCTCTGGTGGCAATTTAAAGGGCCTGGGGCTTCAGCCCCTGCTGGGAGCCCCAGGCCCTTTAAATTGCCCCCTGGGGAAGCCGGGCCACCCCGGTACTGTGCACCGACTCTTGCCGGTATGCCGTACGGGGGCATACCGGCTTACTTTCACCTCTGGGTAAGGGGGTGGGGCTGCAAGCTCCAGCAGCTACGCGGCATCCTTACACAGCAGCATGGTAAGGGGGCCAGCCGGGGCTGGGAGGAGGGGTTGGATAAGGGGTAGGGAGTGGTTGGAAGGGGCGGAGGTTATGGGGAGGCAGTCAGGGGATGGGGAATGGGGGGTTGGGTAGGTGTGGGAGTCCTGGGGGTCTGTCGGGGTGGTGGTGGATAGGGTTGGGGCAGTCAGGGGACAGGGAGTGGGGCAAGTTGGGTAGGGGGTGAGGTCCTGGGGTGTGGGGTTCCATGCGGAATCACGTCGGGGTCACCATTTGTGGGGCGCGGATAAAGCACACGACCAATGTGGTTGCAAGCTGAACTCTGACTCTGTTTATTACAAGCTTTCTTTTATAGTCTTTCTTAACATTACATAACACAATTAGGCTATAATCACACATCTATCGATTGGACAAGAAGGAGAATCATGTGTTTATCACATGTACAGCCCCACACCGATTGGTTCAGATGTTCCTTACATAAGGCCTCATCTTATATAACCACCAGGGGGCCTTACATAAGGCCTCATCTTATATAACCACCAGGGGGCCTTACATAAGGCCCCATCTTATATAACCACCAGGGGGCTTTACATAAGGCCATGATTTATTGGCAGGCAAGTGTCCCATCGTGACCCTTACCCTCTCATGGAATTTTACATCCCCACACTGGAGGGCACTTAGGGTGGGGGGCAGGGGCGGCGCTACATATTTTGCCGCCCCAAGCACGGCAGGCAGGCGGCTTTCGGCAGTGCGCCTGCGGGCAGTCCGCTGATCATGCGGATTCGACGGCATGCCTGTGGGCGGTCCGCCGGTCCCGCGCCTTTGGCGTCCCTGCCGCCGAATTGCTGCCGAAACCACGGGACCGGCGGACTTCCCGCAGGCATGCCACCGAAGGGGGCCTGAGTGCTGCCCTCACAGGGACCGGCAGGCCGCCCCCCGCGGCTTGCCGCCCCAGGCATGCGCTTGCTGAGCTGGTGCCTGGAGCCACCGCTGGTGGGGGGGTCTTGGGAGGGGGTAGTCAGGGGACAAGGAGCGGGGGGGTTGATGGGTTGCGGGTTCTGAGGGGGGCAGTTGGGGACAGGACGTGGGTTGGGGTCGGATGGGTGGGTGAGTCCCTGACTCCCCAACTCTTGTCAGACCCCTATTGATTTTAATTAAAATTGGGACATCAGAAAAGCCTGGTGTCCACTAAAATCAAGCTTTTCCAATGTTACCAAAATCAATAGAGCTTTGACCAGAGTGCGGGGACCAGGGGCTTGGCTGAGGGAGTACCTGGATGGATTGGGGGCAAGAAACCTGGCTGGGGGTGTGGCTGGAGTTAAGGGTAGAGGGGCCTGGCTGAGGTAGTTGCCTGGCTGCGGGGAGGGGCCAAGTGTGGAGGCCTGGCCAGACTGGGAGTGAAGGGCCTACATGGGGGGGGAGCTGGAGTGGATGGGTGATGGCTGAGGGGGTGGGCTGGCTGGAGCAGCTTCCAGCTGCCTGATTTCCACTAAAATTAGGCCCTCAGAGTGCCCATTTGCTGCTGCAAAAGAGGAAACTAACCTAACGCCAAACTAACCCACATCCTAACCCTGAGGTCACTGCTTCACTCCTGTATCCGCAGTGACCAAATGGTGAGATTAGTGGCAATTAGGCTTTCCTGGACTTCTGATCTTCACCCAAATCAGCAGGGTTTTGCCCATTGATACCTAGAACATTCCCTGAAATATTGGGATTGACGGATGCGGCCTTCAGAAGTTATTGTGTTACAAACAGAAGTGCTGTGGGTGCTGTGCTTTGCAAGCCCAATAAGGGAAGCAGGCCTCTCTGAAGGTTAGAGCAGGGGCTGGGAATCAGGACTCCTGGGTTCTGTTGCAGTATTGCTAAGTCTTGCGATTTTTTCATGACTGGCACGATTTTGGCTGGGCTGGAGCCAGTCTGGCAATGATGTAGAAGGTTGAGCCCTCTGATTGGCTGCCTGCCTCATTTGCCCACCTCATGGAGCAGAACAACCAGTGAAAGCTGCTGCAGGTGGAGCTCCACTCCGCCCCCAATATAGCAAACAAAAGCCATTCTGGGTTTGTCTACACAGAGACTTATTGAGTGGCAAGCCAGGGTGTGAATCAACAGCACACTCGCCTGCTGCCTACTGTTGCCATGTAGACCCTGCTACCACACTCTAAAAGTTCCAGAGTGCGCTCTGATCTGCTGCTGTCTGAAACACAGCTTAGTGTGTGGCAGACTAGCACAATGTATGTTCACACTCTGGCTGGCCCAGGCATGTGGCCACGCCCTCTCACACGAGGGGAGGAGGGAACTAAAGAGCCTAGCAACTCAGGAAAGCCCCACTCCCTCCTTCCCCTCCCTCCTGTGAACAATGTGGACAGGATGGTGCATTTGGACCTCCCCTCTCTGCAGCACCAGCCTAGAAAGGGGCAGAGGGAGGGTGAAGAGCCTCTGCAACCATTCACCCCCACAGCCTGGAAGGGGGAGACAGAATCCTGCTGCAGCCCGCAGGCTAAGGACAACAGGCTAAAGAACCCTAGGAGGAGCAGAGGGGGGGCTGGGGGCTGCATTGTGGGGGTGAGGGATGAACTAATGTGTTGGGGGCTGGAGGAACTGAGGGGTG
>NW_020664463.1:23366246-23422223 GCF_002925995.2 Terrapene triunguis
GGTGAGGGATGAACTAATGTGTTGGGGGCTGGAGGAACTGAGGGGTGGGTGGGTGGGATAATTAATTGCTGGGCAGATGTGGGGGTGAGAACACCTGCAGCAGGAACCAAAATCACCTTATCTGCTATGTTTGGTGTAGTGGGTAACACTAATGGTCACACACACACACACACTGGGAATGGGCAGGGGGGAGTTCAGCAGTCAAGAGACAGACCAGAAAACACAGTACAGACTTTTTAAAAAATCTCATTCGTTTTTCGGCCAATCTCATGATTCTGGGGGGGATGTGATCCCTTGAGGTTGGCGGTACTGGTATTGCTCGTTGTATTGCTGACTCACTGTGCGGCTTTGGTTTTCCCCTCAGTGAAGTGGGTTTAGTAACATTGGCCCTGCCCCATTTGCATAGTGCTTGAATCTCCCAGGTTGGACACGGAGCTGGAACACGTCAGACTGCTGCTCCATCAGCAGTTAGACATCTGCCCTGGTACTTTGAGTTGAGAATATTGGGAAGAAAATGAGGTGGAGTAAGTGCTTGATCCATCCGCTTCTTTACTACCTGTAATTTAACTGTGTTGTTGGGTATTTCTTTCTTCTGTGTCTCTTGAAATTCTTTCCAAATTTCAACAGCATCAATCTTTCCGCAGTTTGTCAAAGGTTATGGAAATAGGTTTCAGTATATTCAGCATATCTTCTACATTTTGCTTTAGTCCGATGTTCGGCTAGGATAGTTCTCTCTTATTTTGTCACCATTTTCTTCATAAATTATCATCAGAATAGGACAGTTCTTAATAAATAGCTCCAAACAGTCAACTGCTGAATTGCATCATCATACATTTTGGGGGAGAAATAGTTTGGATCCTCCTGCTCTTTTCAGTGAAGCTGAAGCAAAGTGGTTGTTGTGGCAGTATTTTGCAAGTTCAACAACATTTTCCTTTATTCCTCGAGTTGTACTTAAGAAGTCTTTGGCTAAAAGATGCATCAAATGAGAACTGCATCCATGTGTTATAAGTTTCAGGTTCCCTTCATTATCTTCTTCTACATTTCTTCTCATCTTTGCTACATTTGCCGCATTGTCTGTGACAAAGCTACACACTTGACACTTGAATTGTTGTTCACAGTTTGTTATAGCTTTTGCTGCTACTACTTTTGGATATTCTGCAGTATGGGCATTTCTTGGTGTATCAATTGTTTCCCCAAGATAGAGAACCCCATCTTTTGTTACCACACAAGCATATATTACTGGATCATTGTGTACATTGCTCCACCCCTCAAAACTCAGACTAACAAATTTCCCATCAATGTGTTTTGCACACTGTTCAATTTCATTCTCATACACTGTATCCAGCAATGTCTGTAGTGCCAGGTGGACTGTAGTCAGGGCATAATGATTGAACCATGTCAATGTAATATTTGTTCTGGACAAGACGAAAGAGAGAATTAGTTGCATAAATGAACTGAGCAATCTCTTCATCTATGGAGTCTTGCTGGAATTTGCTGGTCCTGACTACAAACTCATCTACGGTTTTACTGGATGATGAAGAAAATCTTTTTATTTTGATACAGGTAGTTTACTTTTTGACATATATTTAGTTGCAGCACTGCTGTTGGTACCAACAGGTGGCTCTGAAGTTGTAGGCACTGCAGACGAGGGACATTCATGACCCCTTATGTCTAAGATGGACCCTGAAACAAAATGGTAAAAAAGTCACTCTCTTTCACTGCTTATTACTCAGTGCACTGCTTTAAAAAAAATGAGATTGTAACTGAAAGATTCCTCCTACTGCAGCTGTTTGTACCACTATTTAAATGATATAATTTATTCTAGCCCCAGTTTTATGGAAAAAGAATTAATAAATCATAAAGATTGCCTAAATCTAATTAAATCCTTATCTCTAGCAACATACCAGATAGCCTGACATTTTTTTTAAATGTTAAAATTCATCAATGGCTTATAAAACAAAAGTTTAGTTTTAGACAGAAAATCTTCACCTAGGATGCTTGATTATATTGAGCAATAAAGTCATTTCAGAAGTCCAGCAGTAGCAGTAAAAATGTAACTGATGAATACTAGGTGCTGGGGTTAACAAATCCCCTCATTAAGACTAAAGGCGGGGGGAGGGGAGGAGGGATGGAGCAAACTTGGGCCAAGAAGGCTGCATCCCTCAGCAGCTGCAGAGCATGCGCCAATGGAGGGCCTGCTTAAAATGGGACGTTGGCAGTCAAGCAGTGGGAGAGTGAAGGAGAGGCGCTCTGCAGAAAGGAAGCCAGTTAGTATAATCTGGGACAGAGAAATCCACAGAGGAAGGGCCTGGACTGTGGGCAAGACCTGACCGGGCTGCCAGGGGTTTGACCCCTTTTTCTTTCCCCTTCTCCCTGACAAGGGGAAATCACTGGATAGTGAGAAGGGAGCAGGGAAGTCCTGACTGATTATCTGACTAGTTGAGACTGCTTGAGCAACCCTCCATGGGAAGGGAAGCAGAGTGCCATGACCATGCCCCAAACTGAGAAGAGAACAGGGGAGGCAGGGCCGGCTCCAGGCACCAGCGCGGGAAGCAGGTCCTTGGGGCAGCCAATGGGAAGGGGCGGCACATCTGGGTCTTCAGTGGCAATTCGGCGGCGGGTCCCTCAGTCCTTCTCGGAGGGAAGGACCGCTCGCCGAATCGCTGCCGAAGAATAAAGCGGCATGGTAGAGCTGCCGCTGAAGTGCCACCGATCGCGGCTTTATCTTTTTTTTCTTTTTCCCTTCGCCGCTTGGGGCGGCAAAAAAGCTGGAGCCGGCCCTGAGGGGAGGTACAAAGTGGCTCAGGGGAGGCTGGTCTGTTGTACCAGCTAGAGGGAACTGAGACTCTCCTCAGCCCTTCCCCCTTGGGCCTTTGGCCAGGACGTAGTGGAGAGGGAAGGCTGCTATTCTTCCCTATTTTACCTATTTCATTTTACCTATTTCTTTGTAACCAATTCTGACTTTTGTGCCTCATTACTTGTAATCACTTAAAATCAATCTTTAGGTAGTTAATAAACTTGTTTTATTTTTTTATCTTAACCAGTGTGTGTTGGATTGAAGTGTTTGGGAAACTCCATTTGGGATAACAGGATTTGTGCATATCATTTTCTGTTAATAAAATGATGGACTTTATATGAGCTTGTGTTGTCCAGGAGGGGCTGGACCGTACAAGATACACATTTCTGGGGGAAAGTCTGGGATTGGGAGTTTGCTGGTGTTGCTCTACAGTGTAATTCAAGGGTGGCTGGCTGGAGCACTCTTGCAGTATAGCTGAGGGTAATTTATATGCTGGAGGCCATGTGTGAGCAGGCCAGGAGTGGTTGCTCTCACAGCAAACCAGTGTAAAAGGCACCCAGGTTGGAGAACTGAGGGAACACAACTGTCCAACAGTCCAGATTTGACTCTGGGTAATGTTACACATGCCAATTATATTTTGAACACAAACATTTCAAAATTCATTAGTAATCCACCAAAACCACAAATCTATTATTTACTAACATAGTAAGACATTGCAGACCATCCATAAGAATGGTGCAAAAACAAGTTTACTAATCGGCTGATCCAGATTGCTCAGACATGTCTACATCATCATCGTCAAAGTCATTGCCTTCTGAGGAGCATTTTTCATGATGTTTCATGCTGACACCCAGGCTTTGCATCTCTTTGTCAAATTGTTTACATTTGGCACATGTTCCTTGTTTGCCTAGAGGTACAGGTATTTCCTGAAAATGTTCCAAAATAGGTTCTTTTTTATGACCTGCAGCCATTGCAGTTTTTTCCCTCCAGTTCCCAGGTGTTAAAATCAACACTAGCAGCTGCTCTTTGAAGGATGTTGGCTCTTCTGTCCACAGTGGCCTGCTTTGACACCGGTGTTACTCCTTTCTGGTTGCACATTCTGCTCCTTCTCCCTTGTTCCATAACCCCCCATCCCATGCCTACCTCCAGAAAAACAAAAGAACTAACAACAATCCAAGACTTCTGCTTATGTAACCCACATGCTTTTGCACTGCAGTATTTGATTTTTTAGAGGGAGAGGGAGACATGAGAAATTATTGGATTTCAGTTTGTTTGTATCTCTCATGCAAGGAGACAAGGCAAAGCCATTTACCTGAAGTGCCCAGAACCATCCAGAAGCAAGTACTGGTAGTTACTGGCAGATCTGTGTTTTTCCATGAGCTGGAGGGTACGTTTCCATGGTAAGCAGAGTCATAAATAGTCATAATTTGAGAACCGAGTCAATCAGAGCTCAGGTATTGAGAAGCTATAAAATAGCAGTATGAGACTGCCCAACTGGGCTCAGTGATGATCCTGATGATGAGATGTTATTTCCTGGAGTCAGAGGCCCATAGCTTGTGGTGACTTTGCCAGTCTTTTGCACCCAGCAGCACAGCCCTTAGTCCCCCAAAGGATCAAGCTCTTAATACAGTACGACAGTGGACATTTGCAAGGCTGCTGCTTGGTTTTCCCCACATACTTTTACCCAAAACTATGCTATTACGTCTGTGTCCAGCTCTGATGCGGATTTTGGGAAGGCAGTCTTGCAGTTGTTCTTTAAATAGACTCCTAGTCCCACCTCCTTCTGATACTGTTTGTGAGTCATCTGAATGGAAAACAGATTTGTAACCATTCGAAGAAGAAAAGATGGTTACTTACTGTCATATACTGGGATGCAATTCATACCAGTGAGAGGTTGTGTCCCTGCTTGTCCTGTAACCCTGAGTGCTTTAAAATGTTCTGCTGCTGTAGCTCCTTGTATGAACACTCCCAGCCAGCAGACAAGCGTGCACTGAGTGTCTCTGTGTTGAGCAGCCCTGATTCAGCAACTCTGGCTCCCACAGCCTGCTTTTTACACCAAAGTCACACTCTGGTATCCACCAGCCTTCACTATTACTAGCCAAGTGACCCCAGCACACTCCCAGTCCCAAATTTCCCCAGTGCCATCTGCCCTGAAATGTCTGGAACATTCAGAGGAGTAATAAGGTCCGTTGCTCCTATAAAGAGACAAAAGCAGTTTGTTGCTTTAACTGGTGTTAATAATTACTTCAAGTCAAACACAGCTCTAGGTTGATTTAAAATAAAAGTAAAACAAGTTTATTTAATCAAAAAGGGAGGTTTTAAGAGAGTTCATGTATAAGGGATAAAGACAGAAATGGTTACAAGGAAATAAAAGTGAAAAACGTTTCTAGTGTGTGGTGGGGTTTTCACCCCACACAAGGCAGAGTAGGTTAAATTAGGTTAATTAACTGGATAGGCTGTACCTACTGGTGAGCTAGGGATTGAATGGTTGATTGAAAATGGAGCTCACCTGAGACGGAACAGGCAGGGTTGATATAAAGCCAGGAAGTTGGCCACAGAAAAGGGCTGCAGAGGAAGTAGTCTGCAATCACTGCCTGGGAGACAGGAGGTGTGTTTGCAATATCAAGAACCTGAAAAAAGGGTGAAATAGCCACAGGGAGCAGAGGGCGCCCGACTGGTAACCCGGGGAGGGAGGCAGAGAAGAAAAGTAGGCTGGAGCATAGGGAAAGAGCAATGGGGTCTAGGATAAGCAGATTGTGGTTGCTGAACAGAGGGTCCCTGTGCTGGAACTTGGAGTAGTGGGCAGCCTGGGTTCCCCTCCACATTACTCCACCGGATCCCAGTGGCAGGGAATCCCACCACTGGGTCATCAGGGATCCTGCCGAAACACGCTGACCGTAGCTTCAGCAACCACAACCAGACTAATGTCTGGTTTCCCTGAGCTACTTCCTACCCCTACCTGTTCGTAGGGGTTTGTCGCTGACAGGCCCTCAGGCTCCTCAGGGTACTCGGCTGCCAGCAGTTCCAGCAGCACCTCAGTTAGTCTCTAAGGTGCCACAAGTACTCCTGTTCTTCCTCCAGTGATAGGGGTTGATACAGGTCGGTCACTGGGTCAGGGGCCAGCAGCATCCAACTCTTTCCCTGATTCCCTCTCAACTGAGCTGGAGGCCCTGCCTCTTATATTTCCTGTTCTGACCCTCTGCTTCCAGAGTGAGGGGTGGGCCTGGCCTGGCACTGCCCACCAAGGGTCAGGGGGTGGTTTCTCCCTGTCAGCATCAGAGGGAGGCCACTCCACCTTGCTACAGTGAGCTGACCAAAAGGCCAAGTCATGAAGAGGGAGCACACGGCATCCCAGTAGGGTCGCCAGGAGTCTCCCGGAATCGGGTTCTATCTCCTGGAGGCTACTGAAGCCAACCCAGGAGATTTCAGTTGCTAAAAGTCCGGTGGCGCAGCGGGCCTAAGGCAGGCTCCCTGCCTGCCCTGGCTCCGCACCGCTCCCGGAAGCGACCAGCATGTTCCTTTGGTCCCTGGGGGGGCTAGGAGGTCTCCCCATGCTGCCCCCCCTCCAAGTGCCGACTCCGCAGCTCCCACTGGCTGGGAACTGCAGTCAATGGGAGCTGCAGGGGTGGTGCCTGCAGGCAGGCTCAGCGCGTGGAGCCCCCTACCCCCTCAGGGGCCACAGGGATGTGCTGGCCGCTTCCGGGAGTGGTGCATGGAGGGGGCAGTGTGCTGAGCCCCCTTGCATCGCTTACCTCAGGCGGTTCCCGGGCGGCAGCACAGCAGGGCGAAGGCTGGCACCATCCCTGCAGCTCCCATTGGCTGCAGTTCCCGGCCAATGGGAGCTGCAGAGTCAGCACTTGGGGTGCGGGCAGCATGCAGAGACCCCTGGACCCCCTCCCCAGGGGCCACAGGGACATGCCAGCTGCTTCCAGGAGAGGCGTGGGGCTAGGGCAGGCAGGGAGCCTGCCTTAGCCCCACTGCACCACTGCCCGGGAGCCACCTGATATAAGTGCCGCTTAGCCGGAGCCTGCATCTGTCACCCCTGCCCCAGCCCTGAGCCCCCTCCAGCACCCAAACTCCTTCCCAGAGCTTGCACCCACTCCTGCACCCCTACCCCCTGCTCCAGGCTCAGCCCAGAGCCCACTCCCACCTTCCGAATCCCTCGGCTGCAGCCCAGAGCCTGCACCCCCTCTCACATCCCAACCCCCTACCCCAGCCCAATGAAAGTGAGTGAGGGTGGGGGAGAGCGAGCGATGGAGGGAGAGGGGATGAAGTGAACAGGGTGGGGCCTTGGGGAAGGGGCAGGGAAGGGGATGTGGCAATGGTGTTTGGGTTTGTGTGATTAGACAGTTGGCAACCCTAAATCCCAGAAGAGCAAACAATGGAAGGGGTGGGGTCAGAACTGGGCGGAGCTAATCCCCTGTACAGCCAGGAGGAGGTGCCCTAGTGATGAGTGGCCCCCATTGCATTGTGACTAAGACGTAACAAAATTACAGTCTTTCTACAAGGTTAGATTCTTACCAGACTTCCTCCCAGCAAGATGGCTGACCACCCCCTTGGGTGCTCAATTCCTTTGTCATTTTAGGTGAAAGATGCCAAAATGGCTTTCTGTCTCTGCTTTTCTCTCTCAAAGTTCACTGTATCTCTTGCAAGAGGCAGGATGACGTCATGATGTTCTTCCCCTCCTGTGGCCTTTCCATCCCACTGCTGATTTCTATGTAAATGAGGCTTCCATTGTTTTGATTCCACCATGCTTAATTTACATCGGAGGCAGGTAGATAGCTGCCTTCCCTCTGGTCTGGGAAAAACCGGTTTCTCTCCTTGTTTGTTCACAGACTTTAAAGCGTAACATTGAGTATCCAGAATGTGTTATATAGTGTTAATACAGACATTTCACAATGATAATCACCAGTGTGTCACCAATTAACATATAGCACCTTACATAATTCATTTTAGGCACAGATTATGACAAGAGTGAGTGGGGTTACACGGGGCATGTCAGGCCAGCTGAAACTCACTGGTACCTACCCAGGGAGTCCCTTGCCATCTGGCACTGGGGTGCTCTTAGTGTCACACGTCCCTGTATTGTAACTGTTGTCCTTCAAGATGTGGGTGCAGACGTGTATTTCACAACCCACCCTCTGTCCCCTCTGCATCAGGGTCTCTACTCTTGATGTTCAGTCATGGCGGCGCTGCCTTTCAATAGCCAGGAGAGGGGCTAAGGGCCACAGGACACAAGCAAAGTACTGCCCAGCAAAGTTCTCTGGCTTTGGTGCAGTGGGCATGCACACACCTGAGTGATACACGTCTGTACCCACGGCTTAAAGAACAACAGCTACAGTTGAGGGAAGTAACCATCTCTTTTCACTTCCTTTTAAAATGTTGTTATTTGGGTGGGTGGGGTATATTGGAGGGGTGGAATAAGGGATGACTGATCTGTCAGGAACGGTGACACAGACTGGCTGGGGCACTTGCGCACAGGGCAGTGGGGTGTAAGGGCACTTTGTTTTTTATGACAGAACTGACAAGTCATGCAGTGGCTGACGCTAGCCAAACCCTCTTCCAGAATCCTAACCCTGCAGTCACTGCTCACCTTGCATCCAGAGTGGCTAAAGGGTGATTTTAGTGGAAATCAGATTACAGACAGACTGAGACATGCCACTGAGTTGAGTGTTGGGCCTCACTTCTCTCAGCCAATTATTTGTATTGAAGTAACATCCACAGAGCCAGTCAGGATTGGGGCCCCACTGTGCTGGCTGTGAAGACGCAGTCCCTGCACCTCAGAGCTTCTCTGTTTCCCATTCCCCAACCGCCTGCCCCCACACTAGAGTGCTGGGTGAAAGGGTGTGACGTTCTGGATCAGGCTTTGGATTGGAGGGTTGGTTCAAAGGCTCAGAGTTGGGATTTGAATTTTGTGTTGAAAGTTCTGGGGTCCAGATCTTGGATTAAAAATCTGGGGCTCCAAGTTCTAGTTTTGAGCTAAAGGTCCTGGGCTGGAGTTTCGGGTTAGGATTTGAGTTCTGGGTTAAAGTCCAGTTTTGGGTGGAAAGTTTCAGAGTCAAATTCCAGTTCCTACTTTCCCCATCATGAAGCAAATGAAGAAGAATTGCTAAATCCTGTAATCAGAGGTGAGTTTTAGCGTTGCTGTTTGTAATGTGGTGGAGAGATCCATTGGCAGGACATGCTGTTGGAGCAACTATTGAAAATCTTCCTAACCTCGCAGACACAAGCCACTATGCCCAGGATTCCACCCTGCATGCAAACAAACAACAGCTGGGGGCTGCCGGTCCTGGGGTAAGGGCCTATAAAGCCCAGGAGGGGAAAGAAAGAAGGTTGGCTGAGCTCCAGAGGGAGCTCTCTTCCTGCTCCTGTTCTTGCTCCTGCTCCTTTGTTTACCCAGGTGTGTTCTCCCCTCTTGACTCAGCCCCAGAGCCAGCGTCTCTGAGCAATGCAGAGGCAAATCCAGCACTCTGGGATTCTCTTCTTCCGCTTTTCGCTTACACTTAAAAATATTTCACAGCTTTTCCTGCAAAATCACACAGCTAACATTGCTTCTCTGTGACAATGCAGTATTGTAATGTATATATTCTCCCTGGCCTCAAATGGATGGAGCCAGAGCTGCTCAAATATATGCTCTGTGCTGCCAACAGATGGGTACAGGTTGACAGACCAACTGGGGAGCACAAGGAAACAATGAGACAATATTAGTCAGCATGATGGGTAGTGATCTCAGGATGCACGGTATCTGGTCAGCTCTTGAGAACATCTCTCTCTCTCCACAATATTTCTAGGGCACCTAGTATCATAGTAGCTAGTATCTTTGTGAGAGATCCAGGCTTTCCCCATGGAAACAGATCCCATGGTGTGGATCTGTTGCAACCCCCCCCCCCAAATGCCAGCTGGGGAGGTTCGGCAGGCACTGCCAGTGCTGGGTGAGGACCATGTACAGTACCTTAAGTTTGAGTCAGCACCAGGGAGAAAGATTCTGTTCCTGCTCCTGTTTCTGCTCTTTTGTTTATCAGGGTGCATTTCCCCTCCTTTTCCACAGTTATCAGAGCCAGAGTTTCAGCTGGGCGAAGTGATATGCAGCTAGACAGGACTTCTGTCTATCTTGGTTTTATGACCAAATTAGGCAGCAGGGCAAAAATGTGCCAATTTCCTTTGTCATGTGGCAGTCTCCCCATCCTATTGTCAAAAGAAAAAAAAATGTTCCCAGTGGCTAATTCACTCAAGCGCTCAGTTGGTGGCTTGGGATAGTTTTGGGATACATTTCAAAACTAAATGGCTGTTAGGCTAATATACAAGATTAGACTCAACAGCTGCCTAATGGGGAAGTTTATGGATGCAGATGTTGTGACCCTTAGGTATTCTAATCCCTGCACACTATAGAAATTTTGTCTGATGCTTAGGAATTTATATAACGAGTATTTTGGAAGGCAAGTCAGACACATAAAGCAGAGATGGCCCCAAATCCTACTGCTGGGGCTGGAATTTCTAACATCCTACAATTTGGGAGAGGTTGGGCTGGGAATTTGGTCCTGGTCCAGTTCTATCACCAAATTTTCATGCTGAAGGATACCAAACAGTGTTGCCACCCTTTGGGGGAAAAATTAGGGATGCTGTTATTGAGTGAAAAATTATGTAATAAGCTAATTTGCATACAGGGACATACATTGCATGTAATAATCTCCATTTAAAAACAATGTAGATTAAATACCGATGGAGGCAGCAAATTGGCAACCTTGGTGAAGAAAGCTCTCTGTCTACAAGGCGAGCTTCTCACGCACACCACCCTGCCAGCACTCCTCAGTCCTGACAGCAGGAGTCTGCCCCATGGGTAACAGGTAGGTCAGTCTCTCTGCTGAGTCAGACAATCAGTGCAGTGTGCTGCTGAGTTTGCAGTGTGGGAACTGGAACTGAGACCCGCCAAACTCATCTCATAAAGTGGCCATTAAGCATCCATTAGATGGGAACACCCTTCAGTTGTTGGGCTGGATTCAAACTGATGCTTGAAAGACTCTGTAGGCCATTAGCGGTGTCCTAGAACATTCAGGCCCAGATCCCCATGGGTATTTAGGTATCTATGGAATGGAAGTTAGACGTCTAAATACCTTTGAGGACTTGGGCCTCAGTCCCCAAATAGATGCCTCTATGGCGACCAGCCACTAGAGAAGAGTGTGACCCATTTTGCCAGTGGGTTAGATGCCTTGTTACACAGCAGGGGAAGGTTGGGGATCAGGATTCTTGGGTTCTGTTCCTAGCTTTCAGAGTGGAGTGTGGAGTAGTGATGCTAGACAGGCTAGCAAAGCATATGTGGTGGATTTGGCTGCTTCTTTGGAAAAGGCAGCATGGCTGAGCTCTGCTGTATTAGAGCCCAGGATTCTATACCCAACTCTTCTAGGAGATACATTATCTGTTGAATGCCTATTTCTTGGGAGAGAGATGGAGCCTTGCTCAATAATCAAGTTTGATGTGTGCAGAAGTATTAGAAGCACCGAATAGACGAGGTGAAACTTGAGCTCCTGGACTCAGTGCACTGTGCCCTTAGAAGAGAGGGTGATCTGCGAGGGAGGACTCTGCTCTGTCTTCCAGTCTCATCCCCCAGACTGGTGCAAAATTGGGAAACTGGGTAACTCCCTGTTCCAGGACTCAGGGAGCACCTATGACTTGGCTGCCCATTTTCTGCAACACCTGGTCTCCCATACAAATCCTGAGCAGGCCCTGAACCTTCTTGGCACGTGAGAGCTGATGGGATCACAGGATTTGAGGGTGGTATGGTCAGAAGCATTCGCTATGAAATCCAGCCAAGTGTACATGCAAGAGGGGACTCATGATGATCCATCTCAAGGCAAAACAATGGGACAGAAGTTGCAAGCGGAACAGCGAGTGGGGTCAGCTTAGCAAACGTGAAATCTGCAGCTGCTCAACAGGGTGAAAAGCCAATTTGTCTGAATGACACTAATCGATGTGCGGGGCCGTGGGAAGCAGAGGGGGGCAGTAACTAATGGACAGAGTCCAGGAAGGCTTGGATTGGCTGGGGAGCATCCTGTATGATACACCCCTGGATCTGGGGGACTATAAATACTGGAGCGAGTGAGAGACAGGTGATCTCTTGGACTCTTGTTCCGCTTGCCCGTCCCTGGGGAGAAACAGCAGAACACAGGAGGTCTGGAGTTCTCTGAATGAGAGAACAAGCTTCATCACCAGCCTCCCTTCTCTCCTGACCACCATCCTGAGACACTCCACCTCCCTGTGCTCCCCACGGGTCTCCCATGAAGATGTGGGCTCCCATCATCCTTAGCTGCATGTTCTACACCATGGTGACAGTGGCACAACCGTAAGAGATGTTGAAATACTTGATCAGTAGAGGTAACATTGAGGGGGTCAATGGGACCAAGATGTCACAGGAGGGAGGCAGCAACCATGCCTGTCCGTTCTCTGAAGGGACAGGCTTGGGGTGGTTTGCAACATCCTACAAGCCCCATCTTACAGGACCAAATCCTACCAACCTGAGAAAGTCCCACTGAAATATATCAGAGAAATGTGATGATCATCTGGGTATATGGAAAGTTGCAACACCAAGGAAGGAGCGGTTGGCAGCTTGAGGGGGGAGGACCTAGGAGTAAAGGGGATGACATTGAACAAAGGAAGGGGGATGGACGATTTGGGTCTGGGTGACCAGAAGATACTGCCCAACAGCAGGGCCTGTGAGATTGTGGAAGAATCTCCCCCAGGGAAGGGATGGGAGCTTCATTGCAAGTTGGGACATTGGGAACTAGGACTGGACAAAGCCCTGGAGAATAGACTGAACAATCCTGAGCTGGCTCCTGGGAGAATGGTCCAGATGTTAGAGATGGGTCCTAATCAGACCTGAGATTGGAATGACCCAGAGCTCTGGGACTGGTTTGGATTGGAAGTACACAACTGGTCCTTATCTCTATAAGGGCAGAGCCAAGGCCCCAGGTCTAAGTGTCCCCAGAACTTTGGCTGGTTTGGATCTAGATCCAGACCTGAACATTTCAGTCAGGCCCAGTAGGTCTGTCCCCAGCTCTGATTTCTAGGACTCCAACAGGGAGCAGGGCCCCACTGGGGATGGTTCCCTTGTCCCAGGTGCAGGTGATTTCTCTATGCCAGGAGAGCTGTGCAGGCCCCTCACCTGTGCTACTGTATTGAGCTCCAAAGGGATACAGCAGTAGCCCCTGTGTGACATGTGCTGGTGGCTCTCAGTCTTGCTCCGAGCAGGGGAGGTGTCTACGTTGTAAACCCTGCAATACTGCTGGCACTGATTGGTGCCATGGGTGGCAGTCGAAGCAGAGAAGCCATGGACTGCATGGGGCCTGGAGACTCCCATCTGCCCCCAGGGCAGAATCAAGTCCCAGTGTCGGGGCGCTGCCTTTCCTGAGGGATAAACACAGGACTTCAGCCTGTGGGTTTGTGGTTAATGCATAGGCTGGGAGTCTGGAGAGATCTGGCTCTACTGGCTTGGCCAGTGACTCTGTGTCCTTGGGTGGGTCACTTCTCCACCTTGGTTTCCCCGTCTCTCAGACGGAGTTAATGCTGCTGGAGGTAGGAGCAGGGTTCTGAGGAGGTACAGAGAATTATCTCAGGGGTGTGGCAGATGGAGCCTGCTCGCATACGCAGGGTCTAACTGATCGGCATTTTTAAAGTCGGAAAAGAATTGTCCCCTGGGTCAGATTGGCAGGGACCTTGGGTTTTTGCTTTTTGTTTTTGTTTTGCTTTCCTCTGCAGCATGGATCGCCCGCTAGGATCACGTGGCTATATCTCATCGAATCAATTCCCTGTCATTGTGGGGGCCTTGGGCACAGATGCAACCTTGGTCCCTCCTAGATGATCTGGTGGTCCCTTCTGGCCTTAAACTCCAGACAGGTCCACACAGAGGTTTCTGGGGACTTGGGGCAAAATCTGAAACTGAGCCACACACCCCTTCCAAAACATAACCACTGAGGGGAGGCTCTGGGCAGGAGGGTTTGGAGAGCAGGGCACAGCTCCCTGCTCTGGATGTTGCAATCTGGCACATGGGGTCGCAGAGCTGCTCAGCTCTGGCACAGGTGGGCCCCCATCATGACGGAGGGATGGCTGGGCCAATCCTAAGTGGTGCTGCAATCCTGTGTGCCAGGCCACTAAGCCACTCACTCAAATTTGGCCCAGACCGGCCCCCATCATGACAGAAGAGTGGCCGGGCCAAACCTGAGTGGTGCTGTGACCCCTTTGCCCTGCCACCACCTCCAAGTGGCCCTGACTCTGTGACCCACTTCAAGGGGTTGTGAGGCTAAATCCATTAATGTCTATAAAGTGCTTTGAGCTCCTGTGATGGAAGATGGTATGAGACAGATGAAATCCCAAAATATTTGCTCAGAGAAAACTCCCATTGGTGTCAAAACTGCAGTGACAGAGTAAGAAATTAGTACAGACCTTAGGGTTTGGCCTAAGGTTAAAAATGGACTTAAAAGGGAAAGAGGATATATAGATATTCCATCTTCCTTTTTAAAAAAGGTGAGCTGCATTTCTAAGCCATACAGCATCTTCCCCACTTCTCCCCACCGTACCTGCAGGACTTGGTCCTTCCATCTTTGCTAGGGATATGTTCCAACTTCAGCACACGGTGGATTTTGATAACCCGGAGATCACAGAGTTATCTGCCACCTCCCCGATAACATACTGATTTGCCTCTGCAGCCATCACCATCCCATAGGAATTAGGAGATTATGGGCTGATCCCCCCAAAATGTTTGCCTAAATTTCTCTCTCCTTTGAGGTCAAAATAGTCTCTGGACTCTTTTCCCTCCTTCTCCCCACCAAATCATGCTGGGAGATCATCCTTCCACCAAGGATTCATTTCTTTTGTATTTTACACCTAGGTGTAGTTTGGCACATGGAAAATGTGACACATCACTTGATGGGGGGATTTGTTCTTCACCTCTCCAACAGCCCCCGAGCCCACAGAGCTTCCTGCACTCACCCATGATCACATACACGCCCCTGAGGGTGAGACTCCTCAGAGAATGGATGCAAACATAGGTGCCAACTCCGTGGGTACTCCGGGGCTGGAGCACCCATGGGAAAAAAAATAGTGGATGCTCAGCACTCATTGGTGGCCCCCCCGATCAGCTCCTCCCCCTTCCCCCAGCACCTCCCAGCTGCCAGCGGGCCCCGCTGATCAACACCTCCCCCTCCCTCCCAGCGCCTCCCCCCCACCATGGATCAGCTGTTCATCAGCGTTCAGGAGGTGCTGGGGGGAGGAGTGAAGGGGGCACACTTGGGGGAGGGGGTGGATCGGGGCAGGGCAGGGGCAGGGGGGGAAGAGGTGGGGTGGGAGCTTGGGGGAAGGGGTGGAGTGGGGGCAGGGCCTGGGGCAGAGTGGGGGTCTAGCACCTCCCGGCAACTTATAAAAATGGCACCTACGGATGCAGAGATCAGGGCGAGATCCTGTTTCCTTTCCATTGGCGGCTTGCTCCTCATTGAATTTATTGAATTTATCACATTCCCTTCACGATTCTACAGAATTTGTCAAATCCACTCCCGGATCCTATAGACATTGTTATACTCTCTCCCAGCCAATCTGATAGATGTTGTCACCCCCATCCCTATAAAAGTTATCACATGGCTCCTATAGCATTAGTCCCATTTGTTCCCATGAGGGTGAGCCTCCTAATATAAACTGCATTGTTCTTCTGTTCTTTGTGCCTCCTGCAGGAGATACCTGATCGTCATCCCAGCTGAACTGACCTTCCCATCGGCCCAGAGGGTGTGCTTGGACCTGAGAGGGGTGGAGAAGCCCATTCGAGTGGCCTTAACTCTTGTGCATGCGTCCAGGAGCCTTGTCCTCTTCCGAAGGGTCATCCGGAACAACAGGCTCTTGGAATGCTCCAAGTTTTGGGTGAGCAGCTCTCCCGGGGACGAGCCAGGCTCCCATTGCTGACAGCTCCCAGGCTGCTGGTCACATCGTAGGTTCTCTCACCAGAGAAAGAGAAAGGAAAAGATTCAGAGAATGAGAAAGTGAGACTGATGCGGGAAGGTGAGAAAGGAAGAGGAGGGAAAGTGAGGCAGGCAAAAGCCAGGAAGGATGGTAAATGGCAGCCTGCATAGTCTCTTCTCTCTTTCTGCATTTATCTGTGTGGCTTCATCGTAATGCTCCTGTTTGGTGAGGTGAAATGTGCCTGACATGCTGCCCTTAGTACCAGATACGTGACCTAGAAACAGCAGTATTCCCCTGGCACGCTGCCTATTAAGGAAGCTCTGGCCATCTTGGCTTTTCCCCACTGTGTCTCTTCATTTACCTCTCCAAATGTCTTGCCTTATGTTCTCGCCTCTCCCTGATTTCTTCCTTGATGGGCATTTATTGGCCTTAAAAGGTGCTGAATCGGCAGCCCTGGGGAGTGGTGTCCTCTGGTTATCCCTGAGTAGGCAAAGCATGGTGCTTCCTACATATCATGTCCACCACCCATGTGCCTCGGTCCTAAACCATCTCTACGAGTGAGGGGGAATTTCAGCCCCCATGAGCCATTCAGTCACTGACCTCCACACAGAGATGGCCAGTGAGGGGGACCAGTTAGTGCTGATTTGTGGTGTCCTGCTAAGGATTGGAGTGAGCCCTCCACAACTCATTACACTGGTGAGACCAGGCAGTGCACAGGCTGCTCCTGCACTAGGGCAAACACCCCCCCCGCTAACATCTCTGCTGTTCACACACCTGCCAGGGCTCCACAGCCCAAACCCAAGAGCAGAACAAAGGCACCATTCGCTGTTCCAGCAGACGGAGCCCCTGGCCACTGAGAGAATGGATTACATCAGTGGCAGGTGTCCTTCCTGGCAGGGAGGGAATTAGTTGGACGCAAGACACCAGGGACCAGGGAGAAGATTGTCTGCTTTGATACCATTGGGACAGGGGAGAATGCGCTGCGCTCCTTTCCCATCCCCCGGTTCTCCCCAGCGAGCAAACGATGGCTCCCTCTCTCCGTGTGCAGGTCCCGTCTCCCGCTGGGGGCCAGGAGGAGGTTTGCACTGTCCAGCTGACCATCTCCAACGGCCTCTACTTCAATGTGAAGGAGGAGAAGAAAGTCCTGATCCGCAGGGGTGACAGCAGCACCTTCGTCCAGATGGACAAACCCGTTTACACGCCAGGGCAGAAAGGTGAGAGCTGTGAGTGTATCACACCTGCAGCTCTCCGGGCTTGGTCAGGGCTGCCCCACGTTTGTCCCCACAGGCGTGAGGCAGCTGCTGTACGTATTGCCTGCTGGAAGAAGCAACGGTGGGGAGCAGGTAGGCGGGAGGCCTGACTTGCCGGTCCTTCCTCAGTCTGTGCCTGAGCTGCTCCACCCTCTGCTGGGGGCTCTGGCCACGAAGCATCAGCTGCGTGGCCTGTCCCTGTGGTTGGCAATGGGGGCTGGGGAATATTTGGAGTGCTCAAGCATGTGATGGGAGCACATGGGTGGGAGGGAAGACAGACCACATGGAGGATGTACAGTGTGGGGAGACAGGCACACAAGGATGGAGGATATAGTGCAGGGCCTCAGGACTGCCAGGGGACACATTGGTGCCTGGGGGCGGGGGAACAAAGTCTGGAGATACATACAGTCAGCGATGGGGAACACTAGGGTCTAGGCAGGAATTAGCTGGGAGATGGGGACATGCAAGGGCCTAAAGATTGGGGAAAACCCACTCTTGTTCAATTCTCAAAAGGAGGAGCTTGAAGGCCTCCACCTGAGCTTAGCTCATAGCTGTTTATAGGCTTCACTGAGGAGAAAATATAACAGAGACAGACTGTGACCCATAAGCCTCGCAAATTGTCAGAGGAAGTGGGACAAAAATGTTGGGTGTGGGGTACAAATGGTAGAATTTCCTGGGTCTGGCAGAGCTGTGTGGGGAGCCCAGGCCTGGACCAGCAGGGGCTGCAGGGCAGGACTGAGAGGCATTGGCAGGGCTGTGTGGGGAGCCCAGGATTGGAATAGCCGGGGGGCTGCAGGGCAGGACTGAAGTCCATTTCTGAATGTGTTCCATCTTCATAACTTTTCTTTCAATATTCTTTTCTCCCTTCAGTGAAGTTTCGGATTTTGACTCTGAATGAGGAGTTTGTTCCCCTTAACAGCAAGGTAAGGCACATTCAAGCGGACAAAGGGAAGTTTCCTGACTCCACATCCCCCGCTCCCTGGCAATTCCAAGTCATGTCTGTCTCTTTCTCCATGAATGTACACAAGGTCTAATAGGCCCTACCCCTCAAGGTAACAGTCGCTAAACTGTTATTAACATTGGATGGGAGCTGGTGCCCGATTGCTAATGCTGAGGCTTAGGTCCAATGCTGTCTGAATCACCACATGGCCACTCCCCAGCATGCGGCTCAGAAATGCCGATTCTCTATTGAATGTATCCCAGCTCTCTTTTCTGGCTGGTTGAGGGATAGTCCAGAGATCTGCACCACACTCCCCTACCAAAGAGGACATGCCAGCCTGTGTAAGCGTCTGCAGACTTCAGCCATAATTACTATACAAATCACATGCACAGCAAGCTGGGACTAGAACTCTTATCCTGCAGCTCTGAAAAGCTCCGGATTCTACTACCTGAGCCCAAAGAGAGCTTCTTCTGCTAACAACATTACTAATATTTATTTATATTATAGTCATGGGGCAGGACCCCATTGTGCTAGGTTCTGTACAAACACAGGTCCGAAGAGGAGGAAATTTCCTCTTTTCGAGCCATCCACTAGAGGCTGCTATCACATGCTCACTCATACATCCAGATAGAGCCTGAATCTCCTGTGCCTTGCACATTGTGTAGTCCTTTGCATCCTTTGTAGTCCTTTCCACCTCAGACCACATTAATACTCATTTTGCACAGGTGTAAATGATGGTGCAAGGCAGTGAGAAATCGGATCCAAAGCCAGTAATTTGCACCTGCTCCTGTGTTTATAATTCTGTAACCACTTCCCCTCACTAGTGGCTGGAAGAGTAAATACCCACTATAACCCTTCCCTGTGAAGCCAGTGATTTTAGAGCCAGGTGTTCTCTCCCATTACTGATGCTGTGTTGCCAACGCTCATGATTTTATTGTGAGTCTCGTGGTCTCTGAGTGCTTCTCTCAAAGCCTCAGCTGCTGGAATGATATTGTAAGAGAACATCAGCTTTCATTTGGTTTTAAAAAAGTAAGTTTCTAGCCCGTGTTGCAGAGAAAAGCTTGAAAATGTGAAGCAAGTGCACACCAAAGGCTCAGAAACCAGAAGACAAAGACAAAGAACCCAACATTTATTACTTTAAAATAGCTCATGAATTTTAAAGTCGATCTCGTGATTTTTTGGGAGAGGGCTGGACTAATTTTTTAACTTTTGGGGATGGCAATGCTGCTGCAGCATGTGTAACTAGCTAAGTGACAATGGCATTTTTTACATATCTGTCTGCTGGGTCATTACATTTTCTAATCCTGCTGTCTGTTTACTTTTCAGTACTCTGTGATAGAACTCCAGGTGGGTATCTCATAACACCTAGATACCATGGTGATGGATGCTCCAGGATACATACATAGATAATTTGAGTATTGAGTTAAAGATATTTCCCTTTGGACAGGGTTGTGTGTGTGTTTTGTCCAGTCACTTTTCACAGCAGACATCCCAGAACCTCATGATCAATCTTTTATGAATGGGTAGGTTCTAGAGCTTCAAGCAACCTATGTTGATTCTTGAATTTCATTCCTAGATAAAGTGGGAGGTTCTAGAAGTCAGGACCCTTAATAGTCTCCTTTTAAGCTATAATATGGAATAGAATTCTGAAGCTTTGAAGACTTCAGCTTTAAAACTTCATATACTATAAGATCTAGACTTTAAAATTAGCAGCAATAAGGTAGAACTTTATTTTAGGCCTATTTAGGACTTAATGGGCAAAGAAACGAAAACCTTTATAACTTCGTGGGTTCTGGGATCTAGGCTCCTCTGAAACTTGGAACCTTTACCAATTTTTGGGTTATGAACTGTGGCTGAATAGACTTTAATGAGAAACTTTGAGTTTCACAACTCAGACCATTTTAGAACGTAATGAGCAAAAGCAACTAGAATTGTTAGGAAGTTCTGGACTCAGCCTTTTTAAATAAGCAAGTAGGTCAGTGCTAATGGCGGCTGCCTTTTTTTCTCTCCGAGAGCAGGACCCCAACAGTAACCGGATTGGTCAATGGCTCGATGTGCGGCCGAGGCAGGGCATTGTGGATCTATCCTTCCAGTTAGCTGATGAACCTTCCCTGGGGACTTACACCATCAACGTGGCCAGCACAAAAGCTTCCAGTACCTTTAGTGTCGAGGAGTATGGTATGATAAAATGTGGAGGGGAGAGATATGAGGAGAGGAAACTCCTATCGATTGATGGTATTTCTAATGTCCAAAAAAATGTGAAGGCAAAACATTTTCATCTGAGTAGTGGGCTAGTGATCATATACCATCTGAGAGCCAAGATTAATCACCTGCCAGTGGAGGAGTCACACCTGGGGAGGATCGCATCTGATGGGGTGATGCGGGAATCATAGTCAGGACAAGTTGAAATGTCACTTCACCAAGTTGCCTAGTTAATACTTGGGCTGAAATAGTATGACAGCAGTGCTGGAAATTCCTCCAACACCATTTCATTGAGGGATCCCAGCAGTGACCTATAGGACATACTCCTCCCCTTGTTCATTCACTCCTTGCCTACACCCCCCTATACACCCACACACCCTGTTCTCTTGTGAGACCCCTCCCTAAGCCTATGTCCTGGCAGCCTGTTCTTCACCTGCTCTCTCTGGCTTTTCCTTCTAGTGCTGCCAAAATTTGAGGTTTTCTTTGAGGGGCCAATTCACATTTACGCATTGGATAAAACCTTCCCGCTCCGTGTGTGCGGCAGGTGAGGAGGCTGCTTTGCGGGGAGGGAGCTGCTAATCAATGGTCACACACCCCTTTCCCAAGCCCCCCTTCCCCTGAGTCCATCAAAGGAAGGAAATGGGAAAGGAGAAGGGGCAAATATTGGGTGCCTCTTCAGATACCAAGAGATTCACTGGGTAGTGCAAGATCCAAGCCATTGTCTTTCCCTGTGGAAGATCTACAGGAGTCCAGCTGGAGAGTGGCCCTCACTCGGAGTGGGGAGCCCTGTGCTAGGCTGGAGAGACTGTCCCCTGGGAAGATACACATGCCCACCTGGAAAGAGCTGGGGTAGGGTGAGGTACACATACCAGCCTAGAGAGACCCTTCTTGAGGTGAAGGAACACGCACCATCATGTTTGGGAAGAACACACCACTTCTCACTGCTTAAACTCTGCTGACTGTATTTGCTTCATAGGTGGAGCGGGGTGGGTTTCAGTGGAGCCATAACTGTTAGCCATGGCTAAGGGGCGGGGGGAAGGAGGATGTGTTAACGCTCCACCGCTACTTGGATGGTGTAAACTCCACGGAGAGGGAGAAAATGTTCAAGAAGGCACTGAATGGGGAGAGCCAGGAGCGAAGGGGTAAATTTCAGGCTGGGCTATGAGGAAACATTCCTATCACTGAGTTGCTAGACTGTGACATCGTCTCCCCACTCCCAGAAGTGTGGAAGCCCCAACTTGAGTTATTTGAAATCAAACTGAGAAAAGCCCTGAAGAAGAGACTGTAAAATGGGGATAATGGTACTGACCTCCCTCACAGTGGAGGTTTCATTTGTGAGTGTTTGAGATCCTCAGGAGGGAGGCAACCATAGAGGAGCACAGTGCTCATGCCACTGCACACTCTACAATATTTCTATCTTTCCTTAGTGTTTCTCTCCTGGTTTTCTTTCCCCTCTGCCCTGCTCCTCACAGGTACACCTATGGGAGAGCAGTGCAGGGCACCGTCCGGGTGACCCTGTGCCAGAAAGCTTGGAGGTACAAGCGGCCTCCAAGACACTTTGGCACAGATATCTGTGAAGAGTACAGTGGCCAGGTGAGCTGGTTAGCCCGATCGGAGAGGGTAAGCGGGTAGGAAGGGAGCACTGTGGAGACAGAGGTGTCAGGGAGAGGGAGGGACAGGAGAGGGCAGCAGCACTGCCCATTTTGTAGCATGGGAAATAGTTGCACAAGGCCTGTGTGGCCCAGTAACTCCTTCCTGTCTCCACAGCCCCTCCACCCAGGCACAGCTAATGCATGCACCCTTTCTATTTCCAGACCACCAGCCGGGGCTGCTTCTCCACTTCTGTGAGCATGGCAGTCTTTAACCTCACCTCCTACGAGTATGACAGCAAGCTCAGTGCAGAGGCTTCTCTGGTGGAAGACGGCACAGGTGAGCATAGATGCATGAGACATGTGGGAGCACATGGTACAGGGAAGATACCGAGATGGAGGTATTTCCAGACTGGTCACACCAATGGAGTGGGAGGGGATCAGGAGCTCTTCATCCCTCTTTTTGTCCATTCCTTTCAGAGTGTTGCGTCAAGGCATCAGGAGAGCCAGAGAGCATTCTGGGCTGTGTGTGTCCTGCAGAGATCTCTGCTCTGAGGCAGTGTTGCTTCACAATGGGGTTGGGAGTGGCTGTGAATGTTGGCAGTGATTTTACAGAGGTGTGTTTGACAACTCTGGGGAAACACGCCATGCCAACAGTCTCCATGTCTCTGAAGGGTACACATGCCAAGCAGGAACTGTTTAGCAGACTCCCAGTGGGGGTTACAGGAATAATGAAATGAAATTGAACAAAGGCTGGATAACCAGGGGCCATTCTCTAGGTGGAGTCATTCCCTGGTGCCAGCTTCACTAGCTCACATTCCTCACCCTCTCTCCCTTTCACTTAGGGGTGCAAATCAATGCCTCCAGCCAATTCCTCATCTCCAGGACAGCGGTGACTGCCACATTTGAGAAGCTGGATGATTACTACATCCCTGGAGTCCCCTACAGAGGGAAGGTGATTCTCCCCCTCTCTTTCCTTCCCCTAGTTTGCAAGTGAATTTAGTGGCTGATAAATTCTGCTGAACCAACACCTGGTGGAGAGCTGACAAGATCTCTTTGGCCCCACTATGCATACAGCTTCCCTCCCTCTCCCCCCTGCCAATGGGCCTTAGCCTTGCTTTAGATGTACTCCCACTGGGCTGGCAGAGATGTTCATTCAGCATCTGCCCCAAAGGTACAGCTACCTGTGGGGGACATGTCCCCTCACACCAGGGTCTTCCTGTGCTGTTATTGCTCTCTGCATTCTGCAGGAGTTGGGCATTTTCATGCCACATCCACTCCCCTTCCCCAGTTTGCTTAGGTAGTTTCACCTCTGATGTCTGCTGAGAGTCAAACAAAGGGGTTAATTAATGCCATTAGCAGATGCAGTTGGACCCCTGTCCAATAGGAACTGGACTGACCCACACCAACTCTTTTCACACAGGCCACCATATAGCTGAGGGTGGACAATTTTCAACCACTCTCAACTTGGCTGATGCTGAATACTTGGCTTTAGAGGTGGGAAAGCTTAATATCCCTTTTGCCTGACGTGGCTCCAGACTGGAACCAGTGCCCTAGAGGTGAAAAGAGCCAGCTCCAATTCCCCTGAGCCAGCCAGTGCCCCTGCTCTGGGGCTAGACTGGAATCAGTGCTCTGGAGGTGCATTAGTCATGGGCCGGATGCTGATGAGTAGGACACTAAAGGAGATAAGTGATCTTAGTTTTTATGTCCCTCTGTGGTGCAACCAGATTAAACTACAGGATCATCGTGGGGATATTATGAAAAGCAAAAAAGTTTACCTCATGCTAAGCTACATGGGGCGACGGTTTAACAAAACATACATCACAGATGGCACTGGGAGAGCTTCATTCAACATGGACACAACTGCCTGGAATAGCTCGTCGGTCTCTTTGGAGGTAAGTCCAGAAGATTCAACACTTGTGTTCCTGAACGTGAAGACTTGGAACTAAACAACCCAGCCAACACCCCTGAGTCTTGCCCTGCAGCCCCCCTGCTATTCCAGTCCTGGGCTCCCCACACAGCTCTGGCAGTGCAGAGTTATTAGGAATAGCCTTTCCCAAGGGAAGTGGTGGAAGCCCTATCTCTTGAGACATTTGTAGCTCGTCATGAACAAAGCCCTAGAGCATAGACTGCCTTGGTGTGGGTTGGGGAGAAGGAGGAGATAAAATGTGACTGTACAGGTCTTCATCCCTAATTTCTATGTGTCTGTGACCTTATCCTAGGGAAGATTCAAACTGGAGGATCTGGTGCAGGAACCTGGGAAGATCAACGTTGATTATGTGAACACTTACCAGTACCTGCAGCCGTTCCATGTCACAACCAAGAGCTTCCTGAAGATACACCCACTGCTGGGAACGCTGCCCTGTGGGCTGCAGCAGAATGTCCAGGTTACATTTGCCCTCAGCCGGAAGGACCTGGGAGAAGGAGCCAGACGCATGGATTTCGCCTACTACGTGAGTGACAGTGGAGGGATAATCATGTATGGGGAAGGGGAGAGCAGCCCACATTGGGGTGGGTTGCCGAGCTGAAGCCTATAGGGAAATGCTGTAGCTGCCACTTAATTTGGCACTGAGGGAAAGTGCCAGATGGACAGGCACTCAGAGACCTCTGGGTGCAGTATGTGGAGCAGCAGTTCAAACTTCTCCACAACATGACCCTCAGCTGGGCCCTGGGGACATCTCCATGGGTGAGAGAGGAGTTCAGTCTGTGTGGCTTATTCCATCCTTGGCCTCTGCTGAGGCTGCCGAGAGTAGGCCACTCAGCATCAATAGGCATGGTGGGTTTTTATGATGTGCACACTTCTCTCACTAGGAACTGGACTGAGAACCCCTCATTCCTTTCAGACAGGCTGCCAAACAGCCACCCAGTGGGAATGACTTCTGGTCACTATTCATCCAGGCTTGATTAGAGTCTGTTCTCTGGAGGTGAAAGACCCCATCTCCCACACCCTGATCCCCTGACGCACTCACTATCCATCCGTTGCCCCTGACCTGGAGTCGACTCATAACTGGTTCCCTTGGGGGGAAAGACTCCTCATCCCATTATCTCCCTGAATCAGCCAGTATCCTAGCGGTGAAAAGACCCTTATCTTAGAGCCTCAGTTCCATCAAGGGTACAACCCGTGTGCTATACTTGGGTGCATGGGGTGGGGTTGATTGCATTCTGGGGATAACAGCATGCAGGTTCATCCAGTTTTTCTCCTCCCTCAGGTCACTGGGAAAGCCGGGATTGTTGTTAGGGGCCAGAAGAACATACGGATTGGGAAACTGAGCAGTGAGTTCTGAAACCTGGTCCCAGGGCTGATCTAGAGGGTGGAGCCAGTTCCTGAAGGGCTCCTGGGGGCCAATGGATGTTTCATAGGTTTCCCTTGAAATCTCCCTTGGTTCTGAGTGACCTGGTTCCATGGCAGAGCTGTAACACATGGGCAATAGGTGAGAGAGAGGCTTGTGGGAAGAAATCATAGCAGCTGGGACAAAGGAAACTGAGGATGGAATGATGGAGTGGGGAGGGAGCGAAGGGAGGAGAGACTGAAAAGGATTGAGGGAAGGATAGAGCAGAGAGGAGGACATGGAAAAGAGAGTGGAGGGATAGTGGGAGATGCCTCGATACCACAGTGATGGGTGCATTAGACATTCAGGGAGGCAGAGGGGATAGGAGGAGATCTTGGTGGAGTTGTGATGGAAACACTTTTTCTCTCTCTCTATCAAGCACTGAAAGGCTCCTTCTCCATCCCTCTGACCTTCACCTCCGACTTCACGCCCGCCCCTTCATTAGTGGTGTATGCCATCTTCCCCAGCAAGGGGGTGGCAGCCGACAGCATCCAGTTTGATGTTGCCATGTGCTTCAAAAACCAGGTGAGACTCGCAACTGAGGGGGAAACCGGGGGTGGTGCTGCGGGGAAAGAGCCGGGAGGGATTGGTGCACCTTAGGCAAACCGGAGCCCCAGAATCTTCAGAGGGGAGAAAATGGGTGCAAGCATTGTGTGAAAGCGCAGGTCCCAGGGGCACAGAGCTTCCACCTAGTAGTGACTGGTCTGCATGAGAGTATCCAGAGTGGGCAAGGCACCGGCTCCATCTAGTCTGGTCTCACTCCTTTTCCTATGCCAGATCAGACCATAAGTCTGCCTAATGCAGTACCCCACCTTCCACTGTGCTGGATCAGAGCAATGGACCATCAAGTCTGGTTTCTTTCATCCAGCCATGGCCACTACCTGCTGTCACAGAGGAAAGCGAGGCACCAGGATGCATGTGGTCAGTTGTGCAGTGCTTTAGAGCCATTTACCCTGGGACTTATCACTGCATTGCCTGTCCCAGAGATCTCTTGCTGTCAGAGATGGCCTTTGGGGCCCCCAGAATCTGCGTCAAAGGGAGCCAGTGAATCCTGGGGGGAGTCGGCCTCTATGGGACAGTTCGGAGTGTGAAGTGGGGATCAGCTACTGTCTCAGTGCACGGAGCAGTGCTCTGCTAGCTGTGCCTAGCCTTGGGGCAGAGTTACAAGAGCAAATGTCTGGGTGATCTCCACTGAAAAGACCTAGCCACCATGCCTTCCCAACCAGAACACTGGGTGGGGCTGAAAGGAAAGACCCACTGGCCCCACTGTCGGCCGGGTCAGAGGCACAAAGAGTGAGTGAGCAGAGGAAAGAGCTGGAGAGGGTGTTTGCCGTCTGTGAGTGGGGATGAGAAAAAGGAGGGGTGGAGATGGAGGGGTGGGAAGGCCCATAAAGGTAACATCTCTTTTTCTCTTCCACTGTTGCTTGCTTTCCCCATGTGCTGATCAAGGTGAAGATGGGCTTCTCAGCTAAAGAAACTCTCCCAGGATCGACAGTCCAGCTCCAGCTTCAGGCGGCTTCCGGCTCGGTGTGTGCAGTCCGGGCAGTGGACAAGAGCGTGCTCCTCATGAGGCCAGAGAAAGAGCTGACCAACCAAACGGTGAGTGACTGTCTGTCCCTCAGAGTCATGGTCACCCAGGACAGGGATGGATTGAGGAGACACAAAGGGGGAGTGACTTGTGAACCAGCAGGTCTGCCGGGGAAGGGGCTGGAGGTGAAAGCTGGGGCTCTGGGGTGAAGGGTGAAGGGGGGTTTCTGTGCTAGGGAGGGGCAAGTGTGGGACATTTGTCTCTGGGATGGTGTGAGGGTGATAGATACCTGCTCCTCCCTGCCTGATTCTTTCCGTTCTGTTGGTTTCCCTAGGTCTATGAGTTATTCCCTTTCATACACCGCCATGGGTACCCCCACCAAGTTGAGGAATACCCAGATCTATGTGTGCGACTTCCACCTTTATTACCACTGGTGTCACGGAGGCCTTGGTATCCCTATCAGCCGGATGTCTTTAACCTCTTCAGGGTAATTGTCTCTGATCCTTTCCTGGAATTTGCGTGGAAATGACACCCGGGAAAACACATGCGAATGGGAAAGTGCCCTCCCCCAACAGCTTTACTCTCTGCAGTCTATTCCCCTGTTCTTAGCTTTAGCGTCCCAAGTGGTGTGTGGCTTCCACCTCATCCCTTGGGGAGATTGTGCCGCAGCGCCTAGAGTTCATCATTACAGGACACTCCCGATTTCTAGATCATTTTCCTCCAGGGATAAGTGTTACCCTTCTTTACTCTTTCCCAACTAATAGCGAGGCAGTGACACTCACTGGCCGGGGCAGGGCAGGCGAGGTGGGCACCTCAGATTGGTGGCAGTAGAACACAGCACTCCTTGGCGGTGCGACCACATTGGGCAGGTGACTGGAGTCACTGGACATTAAATGGCCAATCCGAGTCTCTGAGACTCCCCCTTCTGATGAGGAGAGAGGATTGGAGGCTTCAGTCAGTGCTTGGGGTTGAGAATCAAATGGGGCCTTCAGGAGGTTGTCTGGGTGACTCAGTAGTGGGCACTCTCCCACCGTGTGCAACGCAGCCCCAGGTGCCCATAGATTTGTCACAGCGGGCAAGGCTGTGCCATGATCCTACAAGGCCATGCAGGGGAATCACGGGCAATGAGGCTCAAACCTCTGAACAGCCACAAAGCACGGATGGGCTACTCCTTCCCAGTGTGCCGGGAGGGGGCAGGCAATGGCTCTGCCCCCATGTGCCTGCCACTGGAGTTGGCAGGCCCAAGCGGGGAAGTAAACTGCACCCCAGAAAGGGACGCAGTGATGTGCCACCCTCCCAGAGCAAGAGGGGAACAGGAGTCTGAGGCGCATCCCCTCCTGAGGCAGAGCAGCCCCGCACCACCCCAGACGTAGGGCTGATCCCAACAGTTCAGATTAGATCATGGTTATTAATGAATCTGACCTTGCCATATCGCAGCTGCTGCTCTCCCGCCCCATCACTCTTTTTCTTCGTAACAGAGCTTAGGCCTGAAAATCTTTTCCAACCTCATGATAAAGAAGTCAACTCAGTGCTATTATCCCGTGGACAAGAGGCCGACAGCACCCCCACTAAGGCCCATCGGCATCCTGGGTAAGCTTTATCCATTCCCTCCCTCCAGCTGCTGGATGGCTATCCCTGCCTCTGCCTGGCCAATGGATACTGAGAGAAAACCAGGGCTGAGGCCAAAACCCAGAAGGGGGAGTTGCCCAGTGCTTAGTCCTCAGCACAGGGAGTTCTGAGACCTGGGTTCTCTTTGCATCTGTGCCACTGGCCTGCTGTGTTGCCCTGAGCAAGTCACTCCCGCTGTGTGCCTCAGTTTCCCCATCTGTAAAAGGGGGATAATGATACTGCGCTGTCTCACAATGGGATTATAAAGCTTAAATCATTATTGTTTGCAAAGTGCTTTGAGCCCCTTTGTTGCTGAGCAATGCAAAGTGTTATAATTTATAACTATAATTAACCTTACCTGATCTGCTCAGTTGCTATCGAATTATTCTCAAAACTCTGCCTCCGCTGGCCAAGGTAACAGTGATTTCCTTTGTAGCTATTCACTTTGCACTCTCTAAACCCTCTGGCTTCCTCAAACATTTCATGGCTGTCTGTCTCTGCTGTTTCTTTTCAGTACTTCCTTCCTCTTCCCCAAGCTGCTGAACAGATCCTCCACTCTCCCCTTTTCCTTTCTCCTTTGTTTGTCTTTCTTTCTGCTCCTTCAGAAGTCGGGGGGGGGGGGAGGGGGCAGCGGGACACCCCAGCAGTCAAGTCCCAGCAAAAGAGCCATTCAAAACCAAGACAGAGTGAGCACAGATCCCGTTGATGTGGGACAGACTTAAACCACAGATCCATTGTGGGGGGAGCACTCTGGAGAAGCGTGATGCCAAGAGGTGGAGATTAGGGTCGGGTGGAGTTGTCTCCATGTTCCCTCCCTAGTGCATCTGGGACACTGCATTAAGGCCCTGGTGACACTTCAATGGCCTTTGGATCAGGCCCAGAATTCAAACACAGTAGGCTGCCAATGGCAGGAGAGCAATGATGTGACTGGTCATGCATTGAGGCAGCAGGGCCCACCAGAGGATCACAGTGGCACTTGCAATTCTCCCAGCGTGAAGGGAGGAAAGCCGAGCCCCACCGGCAGTGCCCTGGTGCTGATGGGTAGGCACAGCATAAGCAACCTCTGCTAAGGTCACCCTATGGAGGCCTCCCCTTCTCTCTTTTCCCCAGGGCCCTAGCCTCCCTAGGACAATGCTGCTTTCCTTTCCCCATTTCCCCTCCTTTCCCATAGGAGCTCCCATCACCTCAGCCCAATCCCAAGTGCATCCCTCTGCCAGGCTCCTCTTTCCAGGTCCTTGGGACAGCCTAGCTGCCAGCCATCTCTCACCATGTGCCCCATGCTGGGAACACCCACTGCCCCTAATGGGTGCAGCACCCTTGTCAGTGAGGGGCAGGGCTCCTTCTCAGCTTTGGCACTTTTGGGGGCATTGCATAGACTAATGGGGGGCCAGTCTCCAGAAGTAAGCGTTGCTTTGTCCTTAATCTTCCATCTCCAGTGCCAGACTAACCCCTCACTCACAGACTATCAGCCCTGGCACCCTCCCTCTGCCAGCTGAACCTGCCATCCCAGCGCTGGACAGTCTGTGACTGCGGGGGCTAAGCTGCCCAAATCCTGACGGGGAATCTGTATTCTTTGTTTCAGAGGCTCCTCCAGAATCCACTATCCCAGGGAGAGTTCGCCAGTATTTCCCTGAAACCTGGCTCTGGGATTTGATCTCTGTCGGGTAGGTACTGGCAGCTGGAGGAATGCCATGGGGGCTGAAGGGAAACTGTGCCCTTTCTTGTTAAGTCTGAGTGATTTCTCCCCAGCATTTGTATTAAAGGCCAGATGTAAGAATTCTTAAAATCCCAAATGGAAAAGATTTACCAGCCCCTCCACTGTCCCAGCCAGTACAGGTTTGTTCTCACAACACATTCTCCAGTGCATTATCTAGTCCTGGTTGATGGTGATTCAAGCAATGGAGTTTCCATTGCTCCGTTTGGGGAGGTTTTCTCCCAGTCAGTAGATCCTAAGTGTTAGGGAATATTTCCTGATCTACATCCAGAATCTCTTACTTTGCTCAGTTTCTATCACATTTCCTCCTACATTATCTCTCTGTAGCCTCCTGAACCTACCTGGTCTTTACATACCTCCAGACAGTTATCACCCGTTTGTTGTCCTTAGTCAAGCAATACACATTTAATTCATTTGTCTTTGATCATAAATATCATGGCAGGTCCCTTCTACCCACATACCAGATGTACCAATGGAGTCACTGTTGACTCTTGAGAGCAGATCAAATGTATTTATACTGACTCCAAACACCTATTTTTGTCCCAGAGCAAGGGGTTGTCTCCTTTGGTCTTTCTCTTTGAAACAGAAGGGTTTTCTGAGCGTGGATCACATGATTAGACTCACTGCAGTGGAAGCAAAAGCCCAAATTCAAAGATCCCAAAGATCTTTGTGGAGAGGGCCTGAATTCCCCCAACTTGGGTCTGAATTTTGTAGCTGAACTCTATATTTGTAATGTGCCAAACCAAAACCCAGCTGGGAACCTGGGGAGCAAGGTTCAGCTCTCACCACACTTAACACAGAAAAACACTCCTTTTGGTTCAAGACCAAGCATCCCCACTCAGTGGGCATCCTCTACTTGGTTCAACACCAAGTTCTCAACTCGGTAGACACTCCCAGCTGAATGCAAAGTGTGGCTCCCACTCCCAGTATGTTTGGGTTGGAACCCACAAATCTGGAGTGTACCAGGAAACACTAACAATGAGGGTCTGCTGGACTATAGAAGAGTCTCCGCAAGGGAGGAGATGGAAGCTCCATCACTGAGGACATTTAAAATGAGCTCTGGACAAAGCCTAGGAGAACAGACTGTAGGGAGCCATCCTGGCCTGGGGGATGGACCAAATATGGCCCAGTACGAAGTCTCTTTCCATCTCTTTTTCATTCCTAAAGAGGGCTAATATCAATGGACTAGAGAGTTGTCCTGAGATTAGGGTTATTGGCTGCTCCATAATATCAGGATTGCGACTGCACACACTGAGCCTGGGATCCTGGCTTTGCTCCCTTTGTAAGGTGGTGGGTTAAATTGCTTTATGTGATGGCTCTCCCGCTCTCAGTCCCACTGGAAACAGGGATGTCCCAGTCACAGTGCCTGACACCATCACTGAGTGGAAAGCCGGGATGTTCTGCATGGCCAGGCTAGGCTTTGGACTCGCCCCAACCACGAGCCTTGTGACATTCCAGCCCTTCTTTGTGGATGTGACGCTGCCATACTCTGTGGTCCGGGGAGAGACCTTCACCCTAAAGGCCACAGTCTTCAACTACCTGCGGCAGTGCATCCAGGTGAGTGCCCTGCCATTCCACGTGGCAGCACGCCCGATGGAGCAGTCCCTGCCGTGCCCGAGAGCTCTGCATCCAGCAGCTGGGCTTTCCAGGCTGTGCTAATCACTTGCCTACCTCTATCGCTCGCTCAGATCCAAGTGTCCCTGGCTAAATCCCCCGACTTCCGGGTGGAGCTGTGCAGGAGCTGCAGGTACATCCACTGCCTGTGTGCAGAAGAATCCAGAACCTTCTCATGGAGCGTGACAGCCACAACATTGGGTAAGGCAGGGACAGTGGCGGAGGGGCGAGTAAGTCCATCACCACTGGCCTGTGACGAAGAGGGGCTGGGTGGCACAGAGAGACTGGGGAGTGTTATATGGAGCCTTTCACCTCTGGGTCCCCACTTGGCTCTCAGTCCAGTTCCTAGTGGGACAAGACACAAAACCACCTTGGCACTAATTGCCTCCCCCATCCGTTGACAGGGTGGATGGGGTTTGGAGTCCCTCTCTCATGTCCCTTGAAGGTGGGGCAGACTCTTATTGACCTGGGGCAGGGAGAGGCACACAGGTACATGCAGGGCAAGCTCGCATTGTTGCTGCCATACTGGACCCAGCCTGTCAATAAAGAGGGACTCCAGTTTCCAAGGAGCTGCTGAGTCTTCCCTCTCTACCTGCGTTGAAGCGCACTTGCCATTTACAGTGATCTTCTTAATGGGCCAAAATCACTCCTGGTGTAACATCACTGAGTCACTTACACCAGGGGTCAGCAATCCTGACGAGTCAACTAGACCAGCTGGCCGATCCAGGCCAAGGAGACCATTCAGACTATCAGGACCAGCTAGAGTAAGACCTTCCAGCCCCCCCGCCTGATCAGTGTCAGCAAAATGTCAGCTGGGGCACATGGCCTCAGTCTGGCACTAGTTGTGAGAAACAGACACTGTTCAATTTGATTGACAGGGGCGGTGAATATAACGGTCAGCACAGTGGTGATGGACAACACGCCACAGTGTGGAGGCAGGAGGACCTTCCCCCCAGCAATGCCACGGAAGGATACACTGATCAAACCCCTGCTAGTCCGGGTCAGTATGAGGCCAGGCTTCCCTCTGTCCCCATCTCCCTAGTTGAAGGGGAGAGGAGAGTTTGGGGAACAAACTTCTCATTCTGTGCCATTGGCTGGAGCCAGCATCCCAAAGCCTTTGCACCAGTCACTGCTATCCCCAGCACTCCTCTAACTCTCCTGCTTATACCCTCCCCGCGGCACCATTTCCCATGCCACCCTGCACGCCATACCCACGCTCCCATCTGTGCTCTTCTCGCCTCCATTCTCCATCAGACGTCAGCTCCGGCATGTGATCACAGACCAGGGTGCTGCCTCCCTCTAGGTTTGTTCTTCCTGTTCCCTTGACCTGACTGTGACTGGAACACTGGGGTCCTTGTGGTGGACGGCTCCAGCCCAGCCCTCTGGCGATAAAGGAGAGAGACCCCAGCCCGAGGCTAATGGGGGTAAAGCTCCTGACAGCTCGGGCACAACCCCTTGAGACCCGAAATCACACATGGATTTTGCGGCTATTTGGAAATCTTGTTTGTAACCCTGTTTGTCCCCTCCAACGCCCCTGTCTCTGCTCCAACAGCCGGAGGGAGTGCTCGTGGAGAAGGCTCACAGCTGCCTGCTGTGCCCTAGAGGAGGTAGGAGGGCTGCACCGGAGGGGTCTCAGGAGCCTTGTCCCTGCACTCATTGGGGGCAGGGAATGGGACTGGTGTGCAGGGGTGGCAGATAAAGGAATATGTAAAACTATATTTCTCATTCCGCGTGACAGGAAAAGACAAAAAATAATCCCTCCCATTGGCATTCCACTGCGTCTACCACGCAACCTGGGGAGAGAGCGCCCTCTGCTGAGCCGCCCATCCAGTTACCTCTAGCACAGCGCCCCCTAGCACCACACTGGGGCATTGAGGCCAGTGATAACTCAGAGGGAAGAACCCCTCCCCCATTGAGTCCCCCATGCCCCTCCCTGCAGCATTCTAGGTTTTTCCCAGGAAGATGCCCAGCCAAGTGGTGACCAAACTTGAATCTATATGCTTGGAGTTTGGGGTAATGGCTTTCATATTCTGATGCCATTTTATCTCCATAGTCACTCTGCCAGTGCCTTGTAAAGAGTTAGTGCAGGATCTACAACTACTGCTCTAACGGGGATCACAACAAGTAACTAAGGGCTGTTGGTGAGGGATGTGATGGAATAAATGGGGCTAGCCAGGTGAAAATGAGCAAAGGGAGGTACGTTAGACAGGATGATAACAAAGCTGGAAGAGTCTCCCCCAGAGGAGTGTTGGGAGCTCCATCACTGGGGAATTTTTAAAACTGGGACTAGCCAGAGCCCTGGAGAGTGGACTGCACTGGCCGGGATGATGGGGGCGATCAAGATGTGAACACCTCTGATTTATTGCTTACCACCTCATCTCTTTGGGTGGATTCCTACAGCTTGATTTCTAATGCTGTTTCTTTAACGTGTGATCATCAGGAAATACAGTCAAAGACCCTGTGTCCCTCACCCTCCCTGCTAATGCAGTGAAAGGATCAGCCAGAGCTACCATCTCTGTCTTGGGTAAGTTGCCCCAGTGTGTGAGCTCACTGACTCCTGTTACAGACAAACAGGTGCTGATCTGGGCAGTCATGTCCCATTAGTGACAGGGGAAGCCTCAAAAGATTTGATGCTTGTTTATTAGTGAATCTCTGCAAGATTTTCCAACCACCTTGTTTCAGAAGTTCTAGATTGGCACCCCAACTTTAAAGGGGAAGGGAGTGTCCTGGGGAAAGATCCCCTGCGCCTTCCTGAGCAGGACTTTGGACCAAAGAGGCTGCCCCCAGAGAATGCGGGCCAAGGCCTACAATGAGCCCAGTGCCGGCTGGGACAGGACTTTGGGAGCCTGGCTGGGATATACTCAATAATGCTCACAGCCGTGTTGAGTTTCACAGCTATAGCGCAGCCTTGCAGTGGAGAACAGACTGGCCTCGGCTGTACTGAAGACAAAGGGGATTCTTTACTGAGGCTGCTGGACACAGCCAGACCCTGAGATTCTCTCTGGCTCTGACTTGTGGATTCATTCATAGACTGTGCTGCCTAGTGACCCAATACAGGACTGCTACAGGACGAGGCAGTCATGGTCGGGGCTCCTGTCTGCACTATAAGAGACTTAATTTAAGAAAGCCCCTGGGATATAAACAAGGCTTTCCCCCCCTCAGATTTACAGCATTTTCCACTTCCAGTCAGGTGAGAACAGCTACTGTCCTGTTTGGATTTCAGTGCTTCTGATCTGGCCTGATAAAAGATTGAGGCAACTGCAGTGATGAAACAGAATGACACCCGAGCTGCCGCTTACCTACTAACACTATCTGATTGCCTTAAAGGCCAGTAAAATCTCAGGCCCTGCAAAAGTGCCTCTGTATTACTCTCCCTGTGTAACCTGGTCACCTGTCAGCACAGCCAGAGAAACAGCCCCATTGGTGTCCTTTTACAAGCAGGGCTCATTGTAATTAGAGTTCAGTACAGCTTTTTTAACTGGAGGATTGTGGCAAAGGTTTCCAGTCGGTTCACATTGTATCCAACCTGTGTTGTTTCCCCCAGGTTAGACATTTGCCAAACACCCATAACTTCCCATGAGTCCCCCTTCTGCATCCCCTCCAGCCAGAGCTCTCATCCTGGTAATTAAAGATTGAGCTGTCAGATCCGGACTGGGCAGGGCACCCCAGGTTGTTTTGAATGATCAGCCACAAGAAAGCATTTAAGATTGCACTGAAGGTTTTTTTCCCCTCCACCCCGGCAGGTGACATCATGGGGACGGCGCTGCAGAACCTGGACCGGCTGGTGCAGATGCCCAGTGGCTGTGGGGAGCAGAACATGGTGCTGTTTGCCCCCATCATCTATGTGCTGCAGTATCTGGAAAAGACCAGGCAGCTGACCCCAGAGATCAGGGAGAGGGCAACGGGATTCCTGCGCAGCGGCAAGTACCCTGAGCCCGGCTCCACTAGCATCCAACCTGGCACCTGCTGTGCCAATAGCCTCCTGCCCCTCTCCTGCACCCCCTGTCACTATTGGCCTTCTCCCTGGCACTGCTGTGCCGTATATGAGTTCATGGGCGCTGAGTTCTGCTCCTGCCAGTGGGTGCTTGACCCCACTCTGCCCCCAGCTCCGTCCCGACTGCACCCCTTCCATGAGGCCCCGCCCCCATTCCAACCCCTTCCTCAAAGTCTCCACCCCAACTCCACCCCCTCCCTGCCCCTATTCCAACTCCTTCTCCAAACTCCCACCCCAGCCCCGCCTCCTCCCCGCCTCCTCCCCTGAGCGCGCCACGTTCCTGCTCCTCCCGCTCCCTCCCGGAGCAGCCAAACAGCTGTTTGGTGGCAGCCAGGCAGGAAGCGCTGGGAGGTAGGCAGAGGAGTGGGGACGCAGCGCGCTCAGGGAAGGAGGCGGAGGAAGCGGGGGGGAAAGCTTGGCTGCTGGTGGGTGCAGAGCACCCACTAATTTTTCCCCGTGGGTGCTCCAGCCCCGGAGCACCCATGGAGTCGGCACCTATGTATGAGTTTTCTTTCCTCTCTCCCCAGGGTACCAGAGGCAACTCCTGTATAAGCACAGACATGGTGCTTACAGCGCCTTTGGGGAGCACGATAGAGAGGGGAACACGTGGTAAGAGCTGGTGCCTTCCCTTGTTCTGATGCTCAGCCTGAACAGATGCCTGCTACCACAGCTGGGGAAAGATCATCTGATACACGCATGCCTTCACTGGGAGCAGTGACGCTGAGAAAGACCTAATGAGAGCAGATTAGATTGGAGTTGCCAATGTGATAAGGCTGCTAGATGGCCAGTGTGGTTTTGGGTGGCACATACAGAAGCATCGCCCCACAGAGCAGGGCAGGGGTGGGGAAAGCTAGTGCCCCTCTCTATGGCTCTGGGCATCCTAGGGGCAGGAAGCCATTGACGGACTGGAGAGAGCTCAGAGAAGAGAAACCAAAATGATCCAGTGGGTGGAGGAGAAATGGAAATTGCTGAATCTGCTTGGCGTGGCTCTGTGATGCTATAATCACCCCCCGCCCCCAGTCCCTTTAGACAACTGCCCACAGGTATCTGCAAGACATAAACAAGAAGGAGGGAGAGGAATTAGTGATTGCGGCATAACGGGCTACCTGGGGATCATGGGATGGAATTAAGAAAGGGGGAATATAGATTGAAGATTAGGAACTCTTCCTGGTAGTAAGAGGTGGGGACTGATTCTCAGGAGAAGAAAGCAAGGGCCCGTCACATCTCAAATTAGACTGGACAAAGCACTAGACATGTGCTGTAGGGAGGCCATGCTGAGTTAGTCCAACAGAGAAGAGCTGGATGGGCCAAAATGGGGAACTTCTACCTCTCACTTTCAATGGGCTTCTGCTGGGGAGCAATTTAAGCTTTTGTGTCTGTCTGTCTCGCCCCATGCCTCCCCACCCCCACCTTCCTAGGCTGACGGCATTTGTGGTTAAGAGTTTTGGACAAGCCAAAAAATCCATCTTCATAGATGATAAGAACATTCAAGATGCCCTGAAATGGCTGGAGCTTCACCAGCTCCCCAGCGGCTGCTTTACCAACAAAGGGAGGCTCTTCCACTCTTCCATGAAGGTAATAGCAGCCAAGCCAGACAGGAGAGCTGGGGGACTGAGCACACATGGGCAGACGCTGTGACTGCAAAGGATTGTGGGGGCCAAGGAGAATCCTGGGAGATCAGCCCTGGGATTCCTCTCACCAGCCCTATAGGGAACAGAGTCCGGGGTAGATCCCTTAGGATTCTCACAGGGGACACACCCCAAGGAGACACCTCCCCAACCCTAGAAACTCCTTTAAATAGGAAAATGGGTCTTGACTAGGCCCCGGGGCTCTCCATAGGGGACACGCCCATTAGAATGACATTTGATTGCTAACCTGTGCTGTGTGTCCACTCTCCCATCTCTCTGTGTGCTGGTACTTCCCACAGGGCGGTGTGAATGATGAGATCTCTCTGGGGGCCTACATCACCGCGGCACTGCTGGAGCTGGGGCAGCCACTGAAGGTGAGCCCGCCCGCCTCATCCCCCATCTCTCACTTTCCTCCTCTAGGGCCCCAGCTGGGCGCTGCTGTGAGGAAGCCGAGCAGGCTGGAATCCCTCTGGGCAGGCACTGACGGGGCACTGCTTTAGAGAAGCTCACACTGCTGCTGCAACCGTTTCCATGGCTGGGCACCACGCGGGCAGGGCTCTGAGGGTGTTCCACTGCTGGCACCTGCCAGGCCAGGTGTTGATAAGGCACTGCCTGGAGGAAGCTCACACTCAGCATAATTGGTCTGGTGTGACAGAGCAGTGGGGGTTAGTATCGCAGGAGTCCTGGTGCAGCTCCAGGGCAGGCACATTGTAGAGCTGTTGCGGTGTAGAGTTAAAGTCCACTCAGTGGGGCAGATTCTGCTCTGTTGCACAAGTGTAGCATTCGTGGAGTTACATCCGTTTCACAGAGCTCAGAGTCTGGCCCATAGTGTTGCTGTGTCAGTGTAGCTGCTGTGCCAGTGCAGTCTCAAGGCGTCTCATTCATCCCTGGTGTAAGCCCGTTGAAGTTAGTGCAATTGTCCCCAGGTTTGTACGTGCCTGCAGATAAAGAAATACCAGTTGTCTGAGATGTGACCTCTGTGTGGTCATCTTCTCCTGCACAGGGCAGCATGGTGCAGGCCGCCTTACGTTGCCTCATTCACGCCGTTCACAATGTCACCAACATTTACACGGAAGCCGTGTTGGCCTACGCCTTCGCCCTGGCCGGGGACTATGAGGTGACCCAGGAGCTGCTGTACAAGCTGGAGGAACAGGCCATCAAATCAGGTACTGGGTTAGACTGGCAGCTCTTCAGGGCAGAGACTGTCGTCTGATTTGCTGGGAGCAAAAGCAGCCTACACCTGCCCAGTGCGGTGTGAATGGTCAGTCGGCAGCAGCAGCGCTGGTCAAGCCCTGTGGGGTTTGAAGTCTGTAAAGCCAGGCAGGCTGCTTTGTGAGGGACTGAACAGGGGCTCAGGAGGCTGCTTTCGTGGCCTTTAACTGCACTGCAGGATCCAGGAGTTAGACCTGCTCAGACATACTCAGCACTAAAACCGAACACGCAAGTGCAAATGGCAAAACTCTCACCGACTTCCATGGGAGCAGAGGTAGGCCAGGGCTGAGTGCTTTTGAAATGCCCCCCCAATTACAAACGCTCTGATTTTGTAGGATATTTAGGGCCACTGGAGCACTTCCAGGAGCAGGTCTCCTGCTGGCTGCTGTACAGTCACAGTGAACTTGGTAACAGGCTACCGTATGTGAAGGGTGTGATCACCAAGAAGGAAGAGGAAGTGGATTGTGGGGGTGGATCTCACGGGCTGCAGTAGAGCAACGGGCGGCATTTCAGGTTGGACAATCAGGAAACACTTCCTAACACAGAGGAGTCTGTGAGAATGAGCAACTTTCCTCAAGGGAAGGGGTGGAAGGCCCATCATTCAGAACACTGAGATCTAGGACTGGACAAATCCCCAGAGCACAGACTGTAGGGAGCAATCCTGGGTTGGGTCCCTGGGGATGACTGGGATGATTCCTCTAGGGCTTTCCCCATATCTGGAGATGCGTTTTCCCTCAGGTAACTTGTGTGTTATTTTTTCCTTCCCTAGGAGGCCAAATCCACTGGAGCCCCAAGCCCAGCACCCCGGCTGCCACAGATTTCTGGCCTAGGACTCAGTCAATGGATGTTGAGCTGACAGCCTATGTGCTCCTGGCTTACCTCTCCAAACCACGCATAAACGCAGGGGACATGGCCACTGCTGCCGGCATCGTGGCCTGGCTGGCTCGGCAGCAGAACGCCCGTGGAGGGTTTGCTTCCACGCAGGTGATGAGCGGCTCCCAGCAGAGACAGAGCCCCCCTCCCTCTAGGGCCTCAGGCAGAGGAATAGGTTGGGAGGTGAATCTCCACACAGGGCGGCTTTTTTGAACCTTGTGGCCCTGGGAGAGCAAACACCAGCACTGCTTTGCCTGGGGGGAGTTATCCCACTGCCTGGGAGGGTGAACGCAGGTGCTAGTGCCTTGGGGGGTGGTTGTTCTTGGGAGCTGGTGCCATGTACCCAGTGCTAATGTTGTGGGCTGTGGCCCCTGCTGCACTCAGGAACAGAGAATGTGAATCCTGGGGCTAGTTCCTTTGGGGAGCGCCCCTGTACTCAGGCAGAGAGAGGAGGAGCCTAGCGCTCATACCCAGGGGTGCAGATCCCGCTGCGCTTGGGGAATGGAGGGGGTATCCCCCAGGTTACAGATCCCTCCCTGTGCCCACAGGGTTTGACACAAACAGTGAGGTAGCTGTCTCTCCCTCGCCAGGACACGGTGGTCGCACTGCAGGCCCTGGCTAAGTACGCAGCCCGGACATTTAGCACATTGGCACAGGTGACAGTGACGGTGCAGTCTCAGGGGAGCTTTGAGAGGAAGTTCCAGGTCACCCACAAGAACCGGCTGCTGCTGCAGCAAGCGGTGCTAACGGAAATCCCCGAGGAGTTCTCAGTGCAGGCCCAGGGCAGTGGCTGCATCTACGCCCAGGTGAGTCACCGGGGAGTGTGTCTGAGACAAGGGGGAAGTGCTGCTGGTTGGGGGGTGGGAATTCTGCCCCTTCCCTCTGCGCAGCATTTCCGATCTGTCGCTTCCCCTCCTCTCGCTCCTCTGCAGACGGTGCTGAGATACAATGAGCCTCCTCCACGGGTCTCCGTGACCTTCTCTCTGCGTGTCACCACACAGCTGATCGACTGCGCCAAGGGCAATGCGCGCTTCCTCACTGTCCGCATCCACGTCAGGTGACCCTGCGATTTCCCCCCATGTATACACCACTCGCCTGGGACGCAGCCCCTGCTTGGAGCAGAGCAGGGAGTGTCAGAGCTGGGCAGGGGATCAGGCCACCTGGCTGGGGGATGCAGAGAGCTTTGGCAGCTGGGAACAAGGCAAGCCAAAGGGCTGGGGTGCTTATCCGTGTGGGGAAAGGAGAGCAGGGAGGGATGGGGAGGAAGGTCAGGACCAGGTGCCTGTCAAGGGGGTGGGACAGTGGGAGGGTCCTGCAGCTTTAACCAGCTGGGGGAGGAGTCTGATAGGTACAGAGAAGGGAATCACTGAGGGATACCCAAGAGGGTGGGGCAGCTCAGAGCAGGGTGATCCCATTAGCCCCCAGATCTTCGAATGCCAAGGCCTCATCTCCCTGCCAGGAGGCTAAGCACCAGTCCCTGTGCATAGGAGGGATAGTGCTGGTGAGTATTGATGGGGAGGAAATGTTACAGCCTCATTTAGCCCTTGCTCACAGTCTGACCATCTCCCCACTTCCAGCTACATTGGGAGCAGAGTCACTTCTAACATGGTGATTGTGGAGGTCTCCCTGCTGTCTGGATTCAGTCTGTCTTCGGGCTCCCGCACATCGGTAAGGAACCTTGGCATCAGAATGGGGGCCATGGCGAAGGGTGAGGTGGTAAATCACTGGTGGGATCTGTCCTTGCTGAGAGGGGAAGGGGCTTCCACAGACAGAGGCTCTTAGACAGCTGTGGGGACCCCTCTGTTCACTCGCTGCTCAGCCCTCACTCAGCTGCTCCTGCAACCCTCCATAACACTTGGAGCCTTTGTACCACCTTGGGCCACCACTGATCTCTCTCTACACACTACTCCCAGGCTGCCTAGCTTCTGGAGCCTCCCCTCCCCTGTGTTTGGAGCAGTACTAGCATTCATGAGCTGGGCAAGGAGTCAGACCAAACAGCAGCTGGCCTGATTGTGAATCAGAGCTTATGTCCAGCAGGCAGACCCAGAACTGCTCCAGCTGCTGCAAAGAGGATTTACAGGCTGTAACCATGTACACCATATCCATGCCCCTCACTCCTGGGATGGGGAGACTGTCCCAGCTCATTTGGAGAGCATCCGGGCAGGACCCTGCTCTTCCCTGGGCCTGCAAGAATTATCACGAGTAAAGCACACATTTTTAACAGTGACAGTAATGAACCACTGGAACATGTTACCAGCAGTCATGGTGGGTTCTCCATCACTGACAATGTTTAAACCAACTCTAGGAATTATTTGGGGGATGTTCTATGGTCTGTGTTGAGGTCACAGTGGTAAATTCCGGACTCGGAATCTATGAATAAACTCTCCATGAGGGGATGCCTGAGGAAATGAAACCTGACATAAGGGCAGGGGCGGGGCACTTCTCACACCATCCCTCCGAACCTATAGACCCTCTCACACTCCCTTCCCTGGGGGGAGGAGGAGGAGCTCAGAAATTCTCTTATCTCCTATCTCAGCTGCAGCAGAGACCCCTCATCAGGAAAACGGAGGTGAAAATTGATGCAATCTTCATTTATCTGGAGAAGGTAAATTTGAGCAATAACTTTTGGTCTGGACAAGAAGTGGGGTTGGCTGGGCTACAGGGCAGGACTGAGGGGCATTAGCAGAGCTGTGTGGGGAGCCCAGCACTGGACTAGCAGGGGGCTGCAGGGCAGGACTGAGGGGCACTGGCAGAGCTGTGCAGTGGGGAAGCTTGTATAGCCCTGTTCCTCTGTCTGGTGTTTGCCAATCCTAGTAGTTGCTCCTTTTCTAAAGTCCTGACCCTCTAACACCCTGGAGAGCTTTAAGTGGAGAAAGTCACATCAAGCCCTGATCAAGGCAGGTGTGTAACTTCTTTCTCTCTATCCCTCCCTTTCCCTGCTGGTCTCCCTCCTACCCCCACAAGCTGAGCGATGAGTCACAGACTTTCATCCTGCAACTGGAACAAGAGATTGAGGTGAAGGGCCTGAAACCAGCCAACATCAAAGTCTATGACTACTACCAGCCAGGTGGGTTGTGGTGGCTGCAGTGTATACAGGCAGGGAGCTGAGGCTCTTCCTGGCCTCCAAGCTGTGGCTGAAGGGAGCTGGTGTCAGACTCTGCACACTCTCCCACAGGTGTAATTCTAGCTTTCTTGTTTCCCATTGCAGAGGAGCGAGCCCTGGCTGACTATAATGCTGTCTGCAGCTGAGGTAGGTGTGAGCTCTGGCCCACAGTGAGGCTAACCAGTGGCTCGGGAGCTGACAGCTGGGGACGGGGTGGGTGAGAGTGGATGTCTGGGGTGGGGTATGATGGGAATCCAGAGGGCAGGAGGTGCCCCAGGAGAGAGTGGGGTGGCTGCTAGGTCGTGGGGTGGCTGCTAGGTTGTGGGGAGCACTTGTCAGGACACAGTGAGGAAGCCACTGCAGGGGACTGGAGAAGAGGGGCTGAGTGAGGGTTCTCCTGTAGGGGTGGAAGGACCGCTCTGTTGTGCTGGGTGGCTGAAACCCTTGTGGTGGGAGGGAGGAGTTGTGGGGAGGCAGGAGCCCTGCTTGTTATGGGGTAAATAGGGAGCAGCAGCTGGGATGGTGCCACCTTGAATAGGGGGAGGAGGAGGGATCTGGCCTTTGAAGTGGGGCTGAGCTATTTGTCCCTGCCACCTGGTGGCTCCTGCAACCACTGTGCAAACCGGGCAGCTGTAGCTGGCTCTGTGCAAGCTGACTCTGAAGGGATAAAATGGAGGCGCACTCCAGGCAGGGGCGGCTCTAGCTTTTTTGCTGCCCCAAGCACGGCAGTCAGGCGGCTTTCCGCAGCATTCCTGCAGGAGGTCCCCAGTCCCGCGGATTCGGCGGCATGCCTGCAGGAGGTCCACCGGTCCTGCGGCTTCGGTGTACCCACCGCCGAATTGCCGCCAAATCCGCGGGACCGGCGGACCTCCCACAGGCATGCCGCCAAAGGCTGCCTGATTGCTGCCCTCGCAGGGACCAGCAGGGCGCCCCCTGCGGCTTGCCGCCCCAGGCACGCGCTTGGAGCGCTGGTGCCTGGAGCCGCCGCTGACTCCAGGAAGCACTTCACTGGGGCTGGATCTAAGACAGAACTCTGACCAAGGAGCTCAGGAGCCCACCCACTGCTGGCCAAGGCAGGGCCTGCGCCAAAGTCCACTAAGGCCAAGGGGAGTGGTTGGGCTGGATCACACCCATCCTGCCTGCCTTCTCTAACACAGCAGCCGAGCTGCTTTTCCAGATGATACCAAGGGGGACAGAATCTCCCAAGTGTTTTGGGTGAGCTGCTGCCCCCTGTCTGCTGGGTAATGGCTCTGCCCTGTCTTTCAGCGCAGGGGGAGGAGGCTGGATGGAAGCGAGGCACCCAGCAGTGACTCCCACCACAGCTCGATAACATTCCTGCAGCCTTCAGAAGGCAATGGCTGTGCTGCATTGTGGGGAACCTGTGCGGGATTCATGGAGGAGCTTCTGGCTGGGGAGCTTGGATTATGGCTTCCTGCCCTGCTCACAGTTCCTGTCTGACTTTTCTTTCCAGGGGGAGGGTGTCTTTGGCTTCAAGTCAATTTAAGCTGGGGAATTGCCCAAGGAAAAGAATTAAAACAATTGCATGCAAGGTTGTTTGATGGTCACTGCAGAATGATGGGATCCCACAGGGATGATGTTGGTGCATGACCAGCAGATGCGAGTTCCCTGGTTCTGGCAATTGATTAGTCCCGTCACCCATAATCTCTCACTATGGTATCCGACATCAGCGGGACATGATTGACAAAGGACTGTTGGAAAGCTGTCAGCAGCTGACTGTCCCAATCCTGTGAAGAGAAAAACAAAGGACTTACAAAGTGTCCCTGACTGAGGTGGGGAGGGGAAAAGAAAAAAGAAACACACACATAACCCTGAGAACAAATAACATAAGCAGCCGATGGAGATTTAGGACATTTTGGCCACATGGAACTTGACAGCAACAGCAAGGATAGCAATCCCCTCCTGCTGCTTCAGAGTCCCAGGCCGCAACCACTTGAGCTAAAGCTAAAGGAGAATCTCACTCCACTGACAGCGTAGGGTAGTGCTGATTCCATCCAGCAGGTGGTGGTATTGCCTATGCACACCAGCCTGTTCATTACAATCACATTCTCCCCCGCACCCCCCCATCTTTCATCTGAGAATGTTAAAGCACTTTGCACGCATGAAAAAGCTGAGCATCGCCTCACCCTTTGGAGACAGGTATCTTCCCACTCCCATGCCCCTTGTACAGATAAGGGGAAAGGAAAGGGCACAGATCAAATTATTTGTCCAGGGTCATCCAGCAGAGCCAAGAACAGGGCCTAGATGTCCAAAATCCAAGTCCAGGGCTCTGCTCATACACAGCCCTGCCTCACGAGGAGGATCCTGAAACAGACGTTGATCTCTGTCTAAATACAGAGTGATCAGGATCCATTCTGGGGCTCAGTTTCTGTGGGTGATCTGCCGGTCCGTGGCTTTGGTGTACCCGCCGCCGAAACCATGGGACCGGCGGACCTCCTGCAGGCACACCGCCGAAGGCCGCCTGACTGCCGTCCTCACAGCGACCGGCAGGCTGCCCCCCGCGGCTTGCCGCTTCAGGCACGCGCTTGCTGCGCTGGTGCCTGGACCCGCCCCTGCTAACTGGACAATCAGCGCACACAGGTTCAGAAGGGGGCGATCTCTCCTGTGGCCACTAGAGGGCACTGCAACATTGCACTTTCCCATTCTCCAGTTGTTTGGATTTATGTTGATCTGATCTGGCCACGGTCCCAATTAGATCAGATAAACAGGGTTCTGCTGTATGCCAGTCCCCTCCCACCCTCAACATGCTTTTATCCAGGTTGGTGTTTTTCTTGAATGAAACTTTCAGGCCTCCCAGCGTGCGCCAGACAGTCACATACAAAGCATGAGAGGATGCACCACCTACTCATCTCACAGGCAGGGAGCACCATAGTCTGGCACAGCATTTTCTTCTGTAAGAGACAGGAAAATTGACTATGCAACCAATTTGTCAGAAACCATGAAAGTAGAGCCAAATGCAATGCCAGTACACTTGCTCATAATAAAGAGAGAGCCTACCAATAACCTAGACTTGCTAGACTCAGAATTGCTGATCTGTGTGTCATAGGCTCTGCACTGGTAACAGCTATTGGGGATTCTCCTTTAGCTCAAGTGGTCAGGGCCTTGGCTTTTGGAGCAGTGCATTCCAAGAACAGTGATGTCCTTGGTGGCCATAGAGTTGGACCAGAACACCACTCCCTGACACGTCTCTAGCTCCTCTCCTCTTGAAGATCCCAGGGCAGATATGAGATGTTATTTCCCCTATTACCTAAACCACCCACCAGTGTGCATCTGGCCTCTCGGTCTACATTCCTTCACACAAAAGGAAGCTCCTTTGGGTTCTGGCCTCTTCTTTTGTTGGAAGGGTCAGGCCCCCAGAGGAGACAGCATCAGTCCATCCATTATGAAAACACTGGCAGCCTGCCCTGAAGTTAGCAAGCTCTGGGCTCAGCTGGATCCACATGAAGAGCAAGTTCTACAGCCTTGGGTCTCTGGAGGGAAATCTCTGCCCACGGCCCCTATCTGCTTCACCCTAGCGCTCACTCCACTGCAGTGCCCAGACTGCTCACTGGGACACCGGAGAGCACGCTCAACTAGCCAGTGTACAGCAGGGGGCAGGCCTGCCCCGGGACGCAATGCTGAGGGAGGGATTAGCCAGATATTAGCTATCAGACAGGTCTCACCAGGAGCTTCGATTTGTAGGAGTCTGAGGTCCTGAGCTGCCGCTACAAATTGCTCATTAAGGGCCTAATCCTGAGAGGTGTGGCGCTACCATGACAGGCATCGACTTCAAGGGGCGCTGTGAGTGCCCAGCGCCTAGCAGGAGCAGGCCCCAGACTTCTGCAGTAGTATAGCCACTGGTCAGCAGTTCTGAGCTCACCTGGCATGTAGTAATCATAGACCTTCACATTGGCAGGCTGTAGGTCCTTCACTTGGATGTCTTGCTGCACCACAAGGGTATAATACTGAGAGTCCCAAGTCAGCTAAAGAGCAGAGATGCAAAGGCAGACGTTACAGTCAGAACCAAGATCTTGTGTGATAATCCCTCATGTTCCCCTAGCACCAGCCTCTATAGGGAGGGGTCACCCACCATGGCAATGTAGTAGTCTCAGGGGAGGAACTGCGCTGTCATCCTAGTCCCATTTAGAGAGTCCTCTTTTCACTATACACCATGGTCACCCCTGATCCCAGCTGTAGTCCCATGGGAGATCTCCCCTTTCTTTATACTTCGATGCTCAAATGTGCAAAAGTGGCCTTGAACTGTGGGTGCCTTCATTTGTGCCAATCTTTAGACACCTGGGGCCTGATTGTCCCCTGCCATGCGCCTTGTGCAGTTGTTTCCACCGGTGCAACGTACAGTCAGAATGTTAGCACCAGCGTGAATGGGTGGAGAATTCGGATCTGGCAGCATGTCACATACTGTGGACTGGTGTAAAACAGAGTCAGTGTGCAACTGTCAGAGAGACACAGAGTTTAAAGCCAGAAGGGATGCCCCTCTTCTCCCCCGATCACCTAGTCTGACCTGCTGTATATCACAGGCCACCACCACCACTCAGCACCTACACACTAAACCCAACCAAAATGACACCAAGTATTACAGGCCTCAGGAGACTAGACTATGATGTGCCACAGGCAGAGTCTAGGAGGGACCAAGGTGCACCAGTGACTGAGGCCCCTGCAATGGCAGGGAAATGATTAAGTGAGATATACCCAGATAATCCTGGCATATGACTCTCTCTCTCACACCACAGAGAAAGGAAGAAAAAACCCAGGGTCCCTGCCAATCTGACATGGGGAAAATTTCTTCCCAACCCCACACATGGCGATGTTAGACCCTGAGCTTGTGAGCAAGACCAGCCAGCCCAGCCCCTGAGAGAGAGAAAATGCTCAGTGCCACCTCAGCCCTGGCCCACCCTTCAGCCCCAGCCATCCCTGCTGCTTCAGAGGAAGGCGATTTAAAAAAACCCTCCCAAAATCCATTGGGGAAAAAAATCCTTTCCTGGCCCTTGCAGGTGCTTGGCTGAAGCCCTGAAGCATGAGCTTTAGGAACACAGGACATAAGCCAGAAGTGAGCCGTGGGGCTGCTGAGCCCTGCCCCCACCATCACATGCACCCCCGTCATACAGTCACACTCATAATTTCATCCAGCTCTCTCTTGAAACAAATTCAGTGGTTCCCCCCACACACCCCTACAACTCCTACTGGGGAGTTGTTCCAGAACCTCACTCCTCTGATGGTTAGAAAACTTCTAATTTCCAGCCTGAACTTGTTCATGACTAATTTACACCCATTTGTTCTTGTGCCAGCATTGTCCTTTAGATGAAATAGCTCTTCACCCTCCCTGTTGTTTACCCTAATGTATTTATAGTGAACAATTAGCCGCCTTCTTGCTAGATTGAATAAGCCAAGCTCTTCCAGGCTCCTCTCATAAAATAGGCCCTTCATTCCCCTGATCATACTAACAGCTCTTGCCTGCATCTGTTTCAGTTTAAATTCATCTTTCCTGAATGTGGATGACCAGAAACTGTACACAGTATTCCAGATGAGGTCTTACCAGTGCCTTGAATAATGGCATTAATATTTCTCTGTCTCTACTGGAAATGACTCGCCTGATACATCACTTCCCTGAGTGTAACATCTGATACATACTAGGATCACATTTGCTCTTTTCTCAACCACATCACATTGGTGTCTCATAGTCATCCTATGGGCAGCCCACACACCCAGGGCTCTCTCTTTCTCTGCCCGTCTAACTGATGAGCCCCCAGCTTATAGCAGAAATTCTTATTATTAGAACCTAAGTGCATGACCTTGCACGTTGTATTATTGAATTTTATTCCATTTCTGTCACTCCAGTCTTCAAAGTCATCCACATGTTCCTGTGTAATATTCCGATCCTCCTCTCTACTGATGATGCCTCCCAACTTTGTACCATCAGAAAATTTCCTTTTTTGTGCCAAGGTCATTAATAAAAATATTGAATAAGATTGGACCCAAGACCGATCCTTGAAGAGCTCTGCTAGTAACCTTGCTCCAGTCCGATAATCCACCTTTCAGCATAACCATTGCCTTCTCCCCTTTAGCCAGTTCCTTTTCCACCATACAATGCTTGTATTGACCCTGTCTTCCCTAATTTAACTAATACCTTCCCATGTGGTACTGTGTCAAATGCTTTACTGCAGTCCAAGTATATTAGATCTACTGCACTTCCCTTATCTAAAAAAGCAGTCCTTTTCCCAAAGAAGGAAATCAGGCTAGTCTGGGATGACCTACCTTTGGTATACCCATGTTGCATTGCATCCCCTTTACCTCTATGAGTATAATTATTCTTGCCTTCACACCTTGCTCTAAAACCTTGCATACTACTGAGATCAGGCTGTAATTGCCCAGATCACTTTTCTTCCCTTTCTTAAATAGAGGTTATGATGTTAGCTATTCTCCAGTCATATGGGACTACCCCCAAATAGGTGGATTTATTAAAAATCATTGCAATGAGACTAGCAATCTCATGTGCAATTTTCAGTATTTTGGGATGGATATTATCCAGTCCCCTTGATTTGAGCACATTAAATTCTTTAAATTTTCCTTCCACGTCAGATGTGGTAATTTTCAATTCTACACACTCATTTCCAACAACTGTCCTGCCTTCATGCCCAGGTTCCACATTATCATCCTTACTGAAAACTGAGGCAAAGTATTCATTTAGTCTTTGGGCCACATCTAGATTAGCTTTAATATTCTTCCCATCCACACTGCATAATGGCCCAACCTCATCCTTCCTTATTCTCTTTTTATTTATATAAAAAAATTAATAATAAGACCGTTTTTTAAAATTTCCGTGGTAAGAGCTTGACTTTTAGCAATTCTTACTTTATGCCAACATTTTCTAGCCTCCAAGCTGTAGCTTTCTTTGCTAGTCAACCCCTTTTTTCCATTACCTATAAGCTCTCTGCTTACTCCTAATAACCCTGGGGAGGTGACAGGTTTCAGAGTGGTGTTAGTAGCCGTGTTAGTCTGTATCAGCAAAAACAACGAGGCGTCCTTGTGGCACCTTAGAGACTAACACATTTATTTGGGCATAAGCTTTCGTGGACTAAAACCCACTTCATCAGATGCATGGAGTGGAAAATACAGTAGAGAGGTATAAATACACAGCACATGAAAAGATGGGAGTTGCCTTACCAAGTGGGGGGTCAGTGCTAATGAGCCAATTCAATTAAGGTGGAAGTGAGCTATTCTCAACGTTGACAAGAAGGGGTGAATACTAAGGGAGAAAAAAATCACTTTTGTAGTGCTAATGAGCAGGAGCGGTGCCAGGGTTTTTGCCACCCTAAGCGGCAGCGCTCCTCCTCTGAGCATTCAGCGGCGGGGGTCCTTCCGCTCCGCGTCTTCAGGGTGCTTTGGCGGCGGGTCCCGGAGCGAGTGAAGGACCCGCTGCTGAAGCGCCCCAAAGACATGGAGCGGAAGGACCCCCACCGCTGAATTGCCGCCAAGGACGGCAAAATGTCACCTCCACCCCAAATCCTGCCGCCCTAGGCGACTGCCTAGGGTCGCCTAGTGCAAGCGCCGGCCCTGCTAATGAGGCCAATGTAATCAAGGTGGCCCATTTCAAACAGTTGACAAGAAGGTGTGAGTATCAGCAGGGGGCAATTCATCCAACTGGGTCTGGAGCCTTTTCCTACAAGTTTCTTCCCCTTATTTGGGATGCAAAAATGTCAGCTAGGTTTTATATAGTTGATATGAAGAAACTCCAAGCCTCTTCCACATTTAAGTCCTTGAGCTCACCAGTCCAGCTGACTTCTTTAACTAACTCCCTTAATTTCCCAAAGGCTGCCCTTTTGAAATCAAAAACCACAGCTCGGGACGACCTGGTATTGATTATCCTTCAATTTCATTTAAACTGAATCAACTCATGATCACTACTCAATCCAAGGTTATTTCCTCTACAATGTCCTCACCACCTACTAAACCAAGTCTAAAATTGTATCCCCTCTTGTTGGCAATGACACCCTGGTTGGATTGTCTGTGGGGACATCTCTGGATCTAAAAGCGTGAGCCTCTACTGCTTCAGCTGAAGGATCAGGTCAGGTAACACGAAGGTAGCAAAAGACTCAAACTCTCTACATGGTCCAATCACTAGAGAGGAACAATGAGCTGCACTGGGTTAGTTGGGCCTGGTTCTCAGAGGTGCCGAGCACTCACTGCTCCAGCTGAAATCAGCGGGCGCTGTTGGTGCTCAACATCCTTGCGAACCAGGCTATAGGTGTCTCAGGCTGGGCACTTGAAATTAGAGCCTAGTTTATTTTAGAGCTAAAAGGAAGTTTGAGTTGAACTCACTTCATCCAGGTAGAGGGTGACTTGCTCAACTTCTCTTTTGATTTTCTTCACCACAGGCATTTTCTTTAACTGGGAATAGAAAACAAACCCAAACAAAGACTCCCGCATGGAACATCTGTCTCCAGGGAGTCTCGCCTACATGCAAGCAAGTATGATACATTCAGGGGAAAGGGAGGGTGGTGATTGTCCTTGGTGACCAGAATCCCACTCCTAGAGTCCTGGGATGGACTGTGGGTGCTGTGGCCCCTGGGAGAAGAAGAGCTAGAACTGGATTTCTCTGCCCATTGGAATGCACACAGATATTTCTTCTTACCGCTTTGCAGATAAGCCTCTTCGTGGATACAAACCAGTTTTCCCTGCACACAGATTCTATGGAGGGATGTAGGTGGCTGTGTGCACGCGCACCTCTTCCAAGGACTCTGTCACAGGGCTGTAGCCAGACAGCATCTTCACCTCGATCAGCACCATGTTGGTGGACACACGGTGCCCAATGTAGCTGCAGCAAGAGCCCAGGGATAGAAGAAAGTAACATCACCCTGTGAGCCTGTGATCCACGGAGCAGACGGATTCCAGCTTGGCCTTTGGGAGCCAGTCAGAGAGATCTGCTTCTCTTTGTAGGTATTCTCCTGCCAGCATCCCTCTCCCTCTCCATAACTGCAGTGTAATAAATACGCACACCCCTGTATATGTGTCCCCTCTATTTACTCTCCATAGCACCTCCCCTACCAACTGTGTGTCAAGTCACAAGAGAACAATTTCCCCAGGAGTTCCTGGTATTTGTTGCTTCCAGTTGGGGCTGGAGATTCACAGCAGGGAGATCTCACCCTCTTGCTGGCATGACGGCAATTCTGACCCTAACCAGGCCTGGGAAGGGCAGAGGAGGCTGGAGTAACAAACAGCTGGGGGTGGGGTGGGGGAGGTCTGAGGTGAGTGCCAGGGCTGGTTCAGCCTGTGTGTTGTGCGTGTCCCTCCACATTAGTGTTTCAGGGCCTAATCCTGCTGAACACTGCTGGCTTCATGGGGAGCTGGGGGGGGATCAGCACCGCCCAGGTCAGGGCCGCAGCCTGCACCGCTCTACATCCCATAAGGTGAGGCTCACCCCAGGGCTAGTAACATCCATGGTGCTTGGGAGGATGGGGGAGGACCCTGTCCTAGGAAGACTGGGTCTGCAGCAGCACTTAGGCCTCCCAAGAGGAGTGGGAAAGGGGGACCCTGGCTGGCTGGAGATTGCTACAGAGCTGGAGGCTAACAGAGCCAGAAGCCCCTGTGCACAGGGATGGCGAGTGGCAGCTGCGGGTCTCCTACTGGCTGTGAACAGTGACAGGAAAGCGGGTAGCCTTCAGGCCGATGCACTCCATGCAAAGGTGAGGTTGCTCCTTGGGGGAGGGATGTTGTATCGCAGGGTGGTCTGTCAGGAGACACAGAGAGAGGCAGACATGGACAGAGAGCTCCAGTGCAGGGGCAGATGTCACAGAGCAAACCGTGCTCTCCAGGCCTTCTGCTGTCTCACACAGTCGGGGGAAAGGACCATCCTGAGGACTGGGCAGGTTGGGTGGCTGCGCTGTCCCACTGTGTCTGGCAATTGGTCGCCAGGCCTCCTGGAAGACAGCAGCTCCTCCAGCCTGGCGGGGAGGGACTCCACCATCACTGATTGAGAGACATAAAACCCCCTCTTAGACCCCTAGCTACCCCATCCACCCAGCCCTGGGGACCTGGGGTAGGGTAGTTCCCAATTGCCTGCTCTCCAGTCCAGGCTGAATACCAGGGAGTTCGCTCGTCTCCTTCCTACACCAATGGCTGTCTCAATGGGGTCTTCCCCCAGAGAGGACCCCTCTCCCTTGCCCAGACTGACCTGGAGGAACAGGCACCCGTGGCCCTGAGCCTGCACTGTGTAGCTACTGGGGATGGCTGGCAGCTGCACCGTCTGCAGCATAAGCTGGTTGATGTCGTTCACCTGGATCTCATGGTTGAAGCCCTCAGAGGAGATGGAAGCGTGGAGGTCAGGGCCATCTTTGCTGTAGGTCTTGAGGCCATACAAGGCTAAGGCTTCAAGGGCAACCACAGTGCCCTGGGGAACAGACATATGATGGGGGAAACAGAGTCACATGCTTTCTGTGAACTCCCATCCCTCCTCCTGCCCCACCCCTCACACAACAGCGAGGGGCAACGTGGGGAGAGATAGAGGCTTCCCCGAGAACAGACAGCATGAGCTGGAGAAAGATTTCCCGCTCCCAGCCCCCATGTGCAGGTAGCTCCACATAGCCTCCCAAGCTAGGTGGTTTGTTCCCCTCAGGACAGCATTACGGCCTACAGCCCATTGCTCTTACAGGCCCCCAGATCAAGGTGGGTTCTCTGCCTGTGAGGGAAGCAGCAGGTTACCTGGGTTGAGGCAAAGCCTCCATAGGGTTTCTGCTGCTTGGTGAGCCAGCTCACGATCTGGGACGCTCTTCTGATGTCAGCAGAAGATAAGTTTGGCTTCAAGAGATGAACCATGAGGTTGCTAGATGTCAGCTCCACATCAACGGACGGAGCCCGATACCAGTACATGGAACCCTCCTTCGGTTTGGGCTGCTGGGTCCAATACATTTGCCCATCTGAGGAGAAGTGGATAGGAAAGACACCTGGTGTATATTGTCTACAGTGAGGGCTTGGCCAACAGCTACTGGCTCTCCCAATGTCCCTCAGTCATGCCCTGCAGCCCCCCTGCTATTCCCATCCTGGGCTCCCCACACAGCTCTGCCAATGCCTCTCAGTCCTGCCCTGCAGCCCCCCTGCTATTTCTGTCCTGGGTTCACCTCACAGCTGTGTCAGTGTCTCCGTCCTGACCTCCAGATTGTCATACCTGCTAGGATGGCTGATTGATCCAATCTGTTTACTATTTCTTTCCTCATTACCTCATCCCCAGCCAGAGCAAAGGCAATTGCTGCTAGTGCCTGGCTGTAGAGGCTGGAACTGCCAGGATCAGCATTGACTAGGTCCTTTAGGCACTTCAGAGCTTTCTGCAAGACTGGGTCCTAGAGTGCAAACAAGGGAGTAACATATATTATTGAGGTATCTAACAGAGGGCAGTGCAGATAGAATGAGTGCAAAGTTATGCAGAGTGTACAGGCCGCGTGTGCTCTGACTAGGCAGTCGGCGAACGCCTGGAGCACATGCAGATCATGCTGCCAGCGAGCATGCGTGAGTGCAGAGCTCACTGTTTTCAGAGAGCATGTTCCTGCTGCTGATACCGACTGCTGCACCCCCGAGCGAATGAGGGCTGTGGTAATGGCAGTGCTCAGCCCAAGTCCTTACTCAACTGCACCCTATAATTCCCCAACAGCCAGAGCAGAGGAAAGGAAACACAATGAGCACAGAGCACCGGGAGGTTTCCAGTCTCTGCTTCCCCAGCCCAGCTCTCCCTAAGCCACCTCCCTAAATGAAACACAGCTGCACCTTCCACAGCCATGGTACCATTCACCTGGGAGGAGGTGGTCTGGGAAGGGTGTTTGAGCTTCCCCCTCTGATGAAGCAGCTTTCACCTCACAGCACACACCTTCCTAGCACAAACTGCTCTCTTCTTCTAGAGAGCACTGGGCTGATTTCCCTTCCCTGACCACCTTGTCTCCCAGTGTGCCCAGTCTCCCATTCCCAGCTTCTGGGAAACAGAGGTTAGGGACACCATCCCTCCCCATCCTGGCTAATAGCCACTGATGGACCTATCCTCCATGAACTTATCTAGTTCTTTTTTGAACCCTGTTATAGTCTTGGCCTTCACAACATCCTCTGGCAAAGAGTTCCACAGGTTGACTGTGTGTTGTGTGAAGAAATACTTCCTTTTGTTTGTTTTAAACCTGCTGCCTATTAATTTCATTTGGTGACCCCTAGTTCTTGTGTTATGAGAAGGGATAAATAACACGTCCTTATTTACTTTCTCCACACCAGTCACGATTTTATAGACCTCTATCATATCCCTCCTTAGTCGTCTCTGTTCCAAGAAGAAAAGTCCCAGTCTGATTAATCTCTCCTCATACAGCAGCCGTTCCAGACCCCTAATCACTTTTGTTGCCCTTTTCTGAACCTTTTCCAATTCCAATATATCTTTTTTGAGATGGGGCGACCACATCTGCACACAGTATTCAAAGTGCGGGCGTACCATGGATTTATATCAAGGTGCACCTCGTGTTGGTGATGCACCCCCCCGCCCCACACACACACATTTCCTTTCTGTCACTCTCTGCCCTCTGAGTAGGATTCAGTACTGGGGAAGGCAGACCAGGCTGCTTGCTGAGGGTTCACGGGACGGTCTGGCAGCAGGGGCGGTTGCTGCGAGGGTAGTAGGCAGGGTTAGTTGGAGATGGGGTTGGTTCAGGACACTTCTGGGCTGTCCCTTTCCCAGAGGAGCAGGGATCTCCCACAGCCACAGTTAGAGAGCAGGGAAAATAACCAAGTTTTTGGTTGCCTGCCAATTCCAAAATATTGGATTGGGGGTGGGGGGGAAATCACTTTGCATCAAATTGAAAATGAAACTTTTTTGCAAATCGAAACATGGAAAAATATTTCCTTTTGGTTTGAACAAAACGTTTTGTTCCGATTTCGAGCCTCTCTGTAACGCTTGCATTGTTTTTAAAATTAAATGAAAAGAAACTTTGAAACAAAAAGTTGTTTTGAAGCCCCCCAAAAAAATCAAAATGTTTTATCACTTTTTTTTTCCCCCCCAAAACAATTCAGCAAGACCCACCCAAATTCGCAAACTGTTTCGGTGCTGCTCAATTTGCATTTGTCACCAAAAAAGTTTCAGCCAAAATTTTTGGCCTAGCTCTACATTTACAGCCCCCGTTAAATACGGCCCCGACCAAGCACAGCCCTGGATCAGAGGAGATCCTGGCTCCAAAGAATCATAGAATATCAGGGTTGGAACGGATCTCAGGAGGTCATCTAGTCCAACTCCCTGCTCAAAGCAGGACCAATCCCCAACTAAATCATCCCAGCCAGGGCTTTGTCAGGCCTGACCTTAAAAACCTCTAAGGAAGAAGATTCCACCACCTCCCTAGGTAACCCATTCCAGTGCTTCACCACCCTCCCAGTGAAAAAGTTTTTCCTAATATCCAATCTAAACTTCCCCCACTGCAACTTGAGACCATTGCTCCTTGTTCTGTCATCTGGTACCACTGAGAACAGTCTAGATCAGTGCTTCTCAAAGCCGGTCCTTCACTTGGTCAGTGAAAGCCCCTGTCGGTCCGGGCCGGTTTGTTTACCTGCCACGTCCGCAGGTTCGGCCAATCGCGGCTCCCACTGGCCGCGGTTCACCGCTCCAGGCCAATGGGGGCTGCAGGAAGGGCGGCCA
>NW_020664463.1:23422623-23442078 GCF_002925995.2 Terrapene triunguis
AGGGGAAACTGAGGCACCCACACAGTATTCAGAGAAAACATTAAGAACATTCCCACTTTGTAACACCTATATACGACTAGTTATATACTTTAAAGGGTGTAAAATAATCAAGTATTGTGCTAAACACAATGATACTCCAAACTGACCACCAACTTTAAGTTGTGTGTTTTTCCCCTCAGGTGAGGGCTCTGGGGTGGGGCTGGGGATGAGGGGTTCACAGTGCAGGAGGGTGCTCAGGGTTGGGGTGCTGGGGGCACAGGCTCTGGGGTGGGGCAGGGCTGGGGATGAGGAACTTGGGGTGCAGACAGGCTGCCCCAGGGCTAGGGCCAGAGAGGACTCACCCCCCACTAGCAGCAGCAACCTCCAGGGGAGGGACCCCTCCTCTTCCCCCGCAGCACACTCACTCTGCACCACGGTCACTGCACATGCTCCTAGGGCCTCTCTCAGGTCCAGAAAGCCCACTCGCCTCCCCTATGGTGGGTATCGGGGGGGGGGAGGGTTGCCATAATGTGTGGCCTCCCCTGCTGCTGCCCCTCACCATAGCCTCACTGGGGATGGGGCTGCCCCTTGCCCAGCGTGGGGCAGGAGTGGGGACTGCAGGGTAGTGGCTGTGGGGGGGGGGGCAGGGTGTCACAAAATTCACCCAAGCCCCAGCTGCTTAGGTCTAGGAAGCCCCCGTCCCCAGTGGCGTAGCCAAGTTCTAACATCAGGGGGAGCGAACACATGAAAAAAGGCGCCACCCGACATATCAAATTACTAATCAGGTAGTAGGGTTTACAATGTTATAAGAAGAGATTATGCTTTTACCATTATCCAGTCAACTTGCACACTACTATTTTGAATTAGTGATAATTCACAGAGAGAGAAAGAAGAAAGCTGAATTTAGAGAACAATTATTAACCAGATTCCTGGTTATTCACCAGCCACTTTGCTCCAGTCCATAGCACAAAGCACCATAAACCCAGTAGAATCTGGCCAGGGGACTATTCACCTTAAATTGGCATCTGCTACACTCCCCTCCCCCCCATTCCCAGTCACCACTATTCAGGAGATAGCTAAGTGACAAGGTGGCATGGCTGAAGCATTTAGCAGGCAATTGAAAACTAGTATGGAGTCTGTACAGTCCCTGAGAACACTGCTTCATTCTGAGCACTGGGGCTGCAGCTAGTCAGCAGTGAGACTGAGGAGACATAACTGGCACCTTAAAGCACATTTACCCCTCCTTCCTTCACAAGCTGCACTAAGCACAGTTTCACAGCCCGGGGCGCAGCACTGGGGGGGGGGTAAGTACGGGAGGGGAGGCAATAACCCAAAGTCCTTTGCCTCCTGGTCCTGCCGCTCCCTCAGCCCCCTCCGCTTTAGAGAGACCACGAGGAAAAAACATCCCCCCCCTTTTCCTTCCTTCTCCACCTGCACCAGCCTCGCTCAGAGCCCCCTTCCCTGCCTCGCTCTGCATGTGCCTGCTGCTCCTCAGGCCCCCGCTGCGCTGAGGGGGCTGCGCTGCCACCCCTTCCAGCCCACCCCGGCTTAGGGAGCCTCCTCCTCCTCATCCCCAGGGAACCCAGCAACCAGCCGATGCCGCCTGCAGCCCAGGAGCTAGCGAGCAGGGCCGGGGATGCAGGGGGGCGGTGCGGAGCCCAGAGCCAGCCGGCGGCCACACGCAAAACCCAGCTCCAGACTCCGAGTCCGGTGCTGGCTGCCTGGAAACTGGAAAGGCGCGGCTTTTGGAAAATGTGCACAGAGGGGAACGGCTGCTCCCCCCCAGCTACGCCACTGTGCAGGAGGGGACGCTCCGGGGCGGGGTGGCGGTGGCAGGGGCCGGTGCCCACTCCAGGCAGGTCCAGGGGAGAAACCCAGCTCCAGATATTATATATGGAGATATCCTATCTCCTAGAACTGGAAGGGACCCCAAAAGGCCATCAAGTCCAGCCCCCTGCCTTCACTAGCAGGACTAAGTACTGATTTTGCCTCAGATCCCTAAGTGGCCCCCTCAAGGATTGAACTCATAACCCTGGGTTTAGCAGGCCAATGCGTAAACCACTGAGCTATCCCTCCCCCCAATAGTGGTGGAGCACAGCCCCCAGCCTTGAATATTCCTGGTGCTCGGGCACCACGAGTCCATATAACCTGCCGCCCCGACCACTCCTCCCAGTTTAGTGTCATCTGCAAACTTGCTGAGAGTGCAGTCCACGCCATCCTCCAGATCATTAATGAAGATATTGAACAAAACCGGCCCCAGGACCGACCCTTGACTGTCAACTAGACATGGAGCCATTGATCACTACCCGTTGAGCCTGACGAGCTAGCCAGCTTTCTATCCATCTTATAGTCCATTCATCCAGCCCATACTTCTTTAACTTGCCGGCAAGAATACTGAGGGAGACCGTATCAAAAGCTTTGCTAAAGTCAAGGAATAACACATCCACTGCTTTCCCCTCATCCACAGATGCAGTTAACTCCTCATAGAAGGCAATTAGGTTAGCCAGGCATGAGTTGCCCTTGGTGAATCCATGCTGACTGTTCCTGATCACTTTCCTCTCCTCTAAGTGCTTCAGAATTGATTCCTTGAGGACCTGCTCCATGATTTTTCCAGGGACTGAGGTGAGGCTGACTGGCCTGTAGTTCCCTGGATCCTCCTTCTTCCCTTTTTTAAAGATGGGCACTACATTAGCCTTTTTCCAGTCAACCAGGACCTCCCCCAATTGCCATGAGTTTTCAAAGATAATGGCCAATGGCTCTGCAATCACATCCGCCAACTCCTTTAGCACCCTCGGATGCAGCACATCCGGCCCCATGGATTTGTGCTCATCCAGCTTTTCTAAATAGTCCTGAAACACTTCTTTCTCCACAGAGGGCTGGTCACCTAGGGCAGGCTATCCAGTGACATGGCTTCCCCAGCAGTGTAGCTGGGCTTTGCTCCTGACACACAGCTCAGGGGACAGAGTGGGAGGCAACACTGAGGAGTCTGGAAAGCAGCTGGGGGTGCGTTGTACCATCAAGCCGTTGCTGAAGAGCTTCCCCATGCTCTGGAAGCAGCCGGATGGCGTCTGGCTCCAGGTCAGGGCCCTGGCAGCATCCTTTATGTTCTGCTCATCTATGTGGATGAAGTGCTGGGCTTGGCGAAATGTCTTGAGGACAAGAGCAGTCAGCCTGAGGCCAGGGAAGAGATGGGAGGGGGGACAGAGAACGAGTGGGGCGCTAGTCCCAGAAGAACCGTTTCTAAAAGAACACAAACGTCATGGTGTCTCCCATTGTATTTTGCGCGTGGGGTGAAACAGGCTGCCCCCCGATGTAGTATTAGGAGAGTAGGAGGGGGCAAACAGAAGCAACACAGACACAATAAAAAAGATCTGAAGCTTTCAGCCCTGAGCTCAGACTCACCCTCTCCCACCAGGACATTTCGGAGCATCTGAAAATTCAGTGTTGTTTCTCCCCTCTGGTCCCTGCTATTCTCACCTCATGCCCAAGTGCAGGTGGGGCCAGCAGGGCTGAAATCCCAGCTGCAGACCTGAGTCAGAAGCTCTGTGTAGTGCAGTATGGACGTGTCAGCATGACTGAGGGACCTCACTGCAAACCCAGGTGTGCAATGCAGCGCGGATGCTTACGCACGAGTTTGAAAACACTGAGTCCACAAGCCAGGGTCCCACAGATCCAGGCTCGGCGTGCAGCACAGACTTACCCAGAGAGCCATGGGAGTCTTGTGAGAGGATAAAGCTTTTGCAGTCAGATTTTCAAAGGTGGCATCTTACGTTGGGATGTGGACTGACATGGAGACCCCCCAAATCAGTACATCAGCTCCCGAGTGAGATTTCCCAGCCCCAGTGTCAGTTCAGAGCAGCATCCGAATCTCTGAACCGTCTCAGGTTCCCTATAGTTAGGGCGGTGCTTCCCTGACCAGATCTGCTCCTCTTTGCCATGCCTGAACTGAGCTAGGCCAGCTCTCAGCTCATGCTCTGGGGATCTCTGCTTACCAGGTGTTCCCTGGCCCAGGGCCTTCCCCAAAGACGCTGTATGAGCCGTCAACATGCTTATACTGGAGCTGCTGCTGGTATCCCGCGGAGAGCCAGACAGACAGTGAAGATGTTTTGCAGCCGTCTCATCCTTTGGGTGAGTGATCTCCCTCCCAGTTCCTCTTTATAATAATAATGTTCAGAGTTTTGCACCCGAGCAGCGCAGCTAAAGGGATCTGCAGAGGTCTGTAAGCATTATTGTCCCCATTGTGTAGATATGGGAGAAAGGAGGATTCTGCACTCATTTACACCAACGTCAATCTGGAGTAACTCTTGTGACATCAGTAGAATTATGCCGGATTCACCCAGCTTGGAATCCAGGAGCAGGACTCTCCTTACAGCTTCATCATGTGATCAGCTTAGGGCTGCTCTAACCTAGAAAATTAGATTGAGCCAGTTTATGTTGCTCTGGGGTGTGAAAAGTCCACACCTCTGAGCAACGTAGTCAAGCCAATCTAAGGCCCCCGTGTAGACAGCACTAGGTCGAGAGAAGCATTCGCCCATTGGCCTAGCTACCACCTCTCGGGGAGGTGGATTACCTCTGCCAACGGGAGAACCTCTCCCAGCAGCATGGGTAGCATCTACAGTGACACACTACAGCAGCACCATGTAGTGCTCTAGCTGTGCCACTGCAGTATTTCTGGGGTAGACAAGCCCTTAGTGAACTCTCACAGCTTTCAGCCCAACCTACATTCAGATCCGCTCACCACTTTCCAGGAAGCCAGCAGCTTTCTGTTTGATCTCTGGGGTCAGCTGTCCTGTCTCCTCCAGGTACCGTGTGATGAAGACATTGGGGGCGAAACGCACCATGTTCTGCTCTCCACATCTGCAGGAGGCCGTTGATGTTCTGCAGTGCTGTCCCCATGGTGTCTCCTGTGATACCGAACCGTGCCATAGAGGGCTTTATAGATTTATATACATACAAATCCTTTTTGCTGACATAGCCTGTGAAATAACCTAGAAACATAGGGCCTGATTCACCTCTCCCCTACTCTGGTGTGAATCAGGAGTCATGCCATTAAAGCCAATGGAGTTACATCAGGGTAAAATTGGTGTGATAGGAGAACCAGGGCCATAGGAGATATCATTACTGTTACAGATTAAGGACCCATCCAGAAGTCCAATGTCACACCTTCTACTGTGCTGAACCAGACCACAAATCCTACTAGTCCAGTATCTGAGGGGCCAAGGCAGGATGAGTCACAGGAAGGCATAAATTCCCCATAATCCATCTTGTTGTGCAATACTTCCTCTTGGGGGGTTGGTGGGGGGAAATTTTCAATTGATTCCCAGGTGGAGATCACTTTATTCACTAGATCATGAGGTTTCAGAGCCCTGGTCATTATTATGTTAGCTAACAGCACTGCAGATGCTGTTCTCATTCGTAGGTCTACTTTTTAACTCTCTAAAGCCATTTTCCTCTAAATCCTGCAGCAAGGAGTTGCGCAGGTTAATTACGCTTTGTATGAAAAAAGTATTTGAGCAGTGTACTGTCCATTTTATCCTGCTCTTTTAGGAAGTAGCTTCATAATGGGGCTTCTCCCATTCAGATGCTTCCAAAGGACATGCATATATTTTAAACAGTCAAAGAGTGTGTGAGAAAGAGGCTCACTGACTGGGCAGTGATCCTGCAGGGAACAATCTTGCATTGGCTAAGGGGATTCAGGGCAGGAGGATGGACAAGAAGGGGGCTGTGGTAACAGAAATCTTCCACCTTTAGTTCATACAATTCTACGCATGCTGATCATCACAGTAAGTGGAGTTCCACCCCGGGTGAATTTGCTCCTCCGTGAGAAGATGGCATTAGAAGGAGAAAGTCTCCTGCATGGAGAATCCTGCTTTCCAAGAAGCCCTGGCTGAGACAGACAGACAGTCACTCCTCACCTAGAGCGGAAATGTGAGCTCTCTCTGACCCTGGCACCACATCCCCCGGCACAGCCAGAGTGATGGTCTCTGAAGTGGTGTTCCCTGCAAACAACAAAAGCACTGGCCTGTCAGCATGGTGGAGTGACATGGGAGCCCAACCCACGCTAAGCATCCCCATGAGACCAGCCTCCTCAAAGGGCGAATGAGATGTGGGATCCTCTGGCCCTGAATGCGCCAATAATTGACATCAGAATTCAAAAGATTCCCTGGACACTGATGATGTCCTGGGACACAAAAGGGACGGTGAACATTACAGCAAGTTACACTGACAGGCAGTCCCCGCACCTTCCCTGAAGCCGTATCGATGGGGGGATGAAGGTGGAGGGTTTGCCTTCTTCCAGTCCATAGAATGGCGGGGGGTCGTCTGTTATGCTCCTGTGGGTAAGTGCAGTGGATTAATAGCAGAGCGGCATAGTGTTGCTGGGGCGTCGTAACATGGTATCATGATGGCCTGATGGAGTGGATGCAGTGGTGCTGGGGCTTGCTGGCAGAATGATATGGCCAGATATGTCTACACTGCAATGTAAGTCCAAGGTTTGAACTCAGGCTCAAGCCAAACCCTCCTCCGTCTACATACAAATCGCACTAACCCAGGGCTTGGATCCAGGGGCCCAGGACCCCACAGAATGGAGGGTCCAAGCCTGCGTTAAGCTGGGACTCAGGGTTCAAGCCCTATTGCTTTGCAATGTAGATTCGCCCCCACTGGAATCATGCTCTGGAAGTCGGCCAAAAGTATCCCACGATCCCATGGGCTGACTTTCTTTGTCCTCTGGACAATCAACTTTTCCCACACGGCCCAAGAGCGGGCATATTTTGGGAGGGTGCTAGGAAGTCTGGGATGGGGTAGTTGGACTTGCAGTGTAGCTGCTGGAGCTCCAGCTTGGGTTCAACAATTCCTAACCTAGGATTACAAGAGAGTGTAGATGCTCAAGCCCTACGTTAACGAGCCCAGGGTCTGCTAACTCGAGTTCTACTAATCCTGGGCTCACCCTGCAGTGTGGCCATAACCTTCAAGGCAGGTGTGGGAGAAGCTGTCAGTGACAGGGTGACATAGTGGCTCTGGGATATGGTTATTCAATTGTTCAGTGGTACCAGGAGTTTGTGCTGCCATGAAAGACCTTATTGTCTGACAGCGGCCCCCTTCCCGCAAACGTCCCACAGCTCCTGTCTGTCCTCTCTCATCAGGGCTCCTCTTGCCCAGCCCGATATCATGGGGGTTGTTGGTAGATCACATTATTTCTGTTTCACCTCCCATCTCCATGCACACATAAGTGTTCAGTAGAACATCAGCCGCCTCCCCCCCACCCCCGATTCCCAGTGCCCAGGAGTGCCCCCCCCACCTTTTGGGCACAGGAGGGAGGTGTGGGTGTTCTCCTCTGGCAGTCCCTCTGCCTGGCGGGAGAGTGCAAACAGGCTCAGAAGGGGAAATACTGACAGATAATAAGGCACCATAAGCACCGGAGCACCTCCTGGGATCCCCAAAATACCTCTCAGAGTGGCCAGGTATCTGTTAGACACCAAACCCTGGGGACTGCACAGGGCAATCTGTGCTCATCAAGAGACCCTAGTCAGCCTCACCACGAGGCATTGGGCAGGCCTGGACTGTCCCTGAGAGGGCTAACCAGGGGTTATCTCCCCCCCTCTCCTCCGCATAAGTGAATGGCTCAGGTACAACCTCCCTACGTAGTAAGGTGCCGCCTCGCACCTTGTACCTGTTGGTTCGATCAAAACAACTCTATCCATCATTTTACCCTTTTGCCCCTGTCATTGGGATGGGTCGGCCTGTTCCATGTTATCTGTGGAATGTTTCAGTATAGTGTGTCTTGGTACCATGTTTATACTGTAACTATGCTAAGTGGATATATTTTTATGCAACATCAGCCCTTTCCTTGCCAGCTTCTGTGAGCAGGGCCCAACCTTCAACCCAAATCCAACCCCCCAGCTTACTCCTATGGAGAGATCTTATAAAAGAACCATCCTATGGGATTTAATTCCGCATTCTACAGAGAGGCTGTCATCCTCTGTTACATTCTGTAGGTCTTTAGCAGAAGGACTGAACCCTATTTTGTTTCATCCTTATTAAATGCTGTAGGACCTGGTCATTAGAGCACAGCCAGAGTGGGACCCTAAAGGTGGAAAACTCTGTATCCTGTTCCATTCAGGTGCTCCCAGCCTGGGCTGGATTGGAAACAATGCCCTAAACAGGAAAGGCCTCATACACCAATCTCTAGCTCTCCTGAGCCATCCAATCGCCCCTCGCCCTGAGCCTGGGTTGGAACTGGGGCCCTGCCAGTAAAAGGGTTTGTATATTCTCCCCCTGACCTGAGACTGGGTTGGATCTAGTGATGACAGCTATGTATCCTATTCCCTGATCTCCCGGAGCCAGGCCATCCCCTGGCCTTGGCTTTGGGGATTCTGGATGAGTTGTCAGTTAAATTTGAATGCCTTTGATGGAGTCCGAGCTCATGCTATGGCCATAGGAAAGATCAGCTTCTCCCGGTTTGCATTAAGGTCTCAGCTTTGACCTATGAACTCGGTGTGGTCATTGTTACCATAGCCTGGTCCCAGATGGACTCTCCCACCCTATCCTTAGAGTGTGAAAGTTTTCTGCCTCTCCACACTAATATTGTCTGTTTCCACCTGCCTGTGTGTGTGTCCATCCCTGTCTCCAGGTATACAGTATGTTCAGCTATCCCAAGGAGTACCTCTACATCATCTGAGACAGTTACAATGACCCCTGTGATGGTCACAGGCATAGCAGGAGGAGTCCTAAGGCTTCTGCTTCTCGAGGGACCTCTAGTTCTCCTTATCGGATGACTGAGACTCCTACAACTCCTTCTACAACTATTATTCCACCCTTCATGCATGAATATTATCACACCTATTCCTATGCTGTATCGCTACCTGATCTATATGAACTTTTGAAGGTAAAGTCTCTTCCCAACCCTCAACCTCAATACGTCAGGAGCGATGTGTAACTTGTTTGTACCTGTGTATAAAAATGTATCCCTGCTGACTTTCGAGTGCTACCCTTTATGACCTTAGTGTTTCTTAATGTTGTTTTTTGCATGTAATTGCCTATGTATTTTAAAAAGGAAAAGAAAACACAAGTGAAGAAACTTCAGTCACCGTAAAAATAGCTTGGAAGTTCTGCTGGCTTGCAATAAATGGCAAACAGAACATGCACATTTATTAATCTCAGCTGTAGTGGCACTGCCCAGAAGTGATGCTGCCAATCAGGGTAGGAGCTGCACAAGAGAACACCTGCCTGCTCCCATCCTGCGCAGCTCAGGTGCTCCGTGGCTGTGAAGTGACGCTCATGTAGAGTTCCTATTCTCTGTAGTAGTGGAGCTCCTTAGCTGTTCTGCTCTTGGTTGGTTTAGTATGTGGACAGCCATTTACTTGCATGATAGAGTCCTGTAGTAGTAGAGGGGAGCTGTCCTCCCATTTGCAGCAGTTTGCCTGGAAACTTGAGTTCCACAAAGTGTCCCAGTTCCACAGGATGGGTGCTATGTCCACCCACTTTGGAACAGCCTCTGGGAGGAGCCCTTCAGTGTGCCAGACCATGTGGCTTAACTGCCTCCGTAGGCTGGACCTCTGGTCCCTCAGCACCTCTGCTTCACGCAGTGATCTCTGTTCGGCGAGTCCAACTTAGTGGACTGGAACACAGCATAGAAAGTCCTTGGTTACAGAGCAAAGAAAGTTACAGCACAGTCCATCCTGGTCAGCACAGAGCCCAAAGCCCTGTCTCTGTGATCTCTCTTTGTCCGAATTCAGTTGTACCCGGACTGCTTCCCGCAGCCAACACTTCACTTCCTCCTCATACCCCACAGTCCTTTGATCCTGAGCTGGGAGATGTGGCTCAGCCGCCTGGCAGCGAGGTGGGGAATCCATATCACTCCATGGTGTTGCTTGCTAGGTGTCCATATCCAGGCAGTTGGATTCACCATTGTTTTCTTAAGAGCTCCATTGATATGGAACCATAGGTCTTAGCCTGCCTTGAGAACAAACAGTCCCTTTTCACCCAGTAGGTAACTGCAGCACATAGGGGAAACTGAGGCACACATAAGCTTCATAAAAATATTATAGAAAATTCCCACTTCGTCACACAACATTGCAGGTTAGCACTGCTCCTGCAGAGCTTAGGATCTCAGTAGGGCTCTCCTAACATGCTTCAGTTCTGCAGTGCTCCTGACTGAACTCCTGTGGAGCTGTAGATGAACTCTGCTCCTGAGGAGATTAGGAACATACTGGCTGGCCCTTCTAGCTACCAGCTACAGGCACATTTCCCCAGGCAAAGGGAGTGTTTTTAGGTGGAGAAAATCGCAGGAGGAGGATCCCTGTTGTCCTGCCAGGTTGGGGCAATTCAGGGAGTAGGCTGTTCACTACGCAGCTCAGAGAGCTGCCTGCAAATGCACACTGGGGTCTTCCTTAAGTGTGAATCCAACTAGGTTAGCAAAAACATCTGCTGTGCATGTACAATATGCAATTTTCAAATGCTAATGATTCAGCCAAACTTAATTCAATTTCCTCCTGTACAAGGCTGTGCACTGCTCCTTGAAGGGCTATCACTATGCCAAATGGCAAACCACATTTAGGCATTGGAGTCAATACTGACTCAGAGGGGAGAGCCCCCCTATTGAGTCCCCCCACCCTGCAGCACAGCACCCCCTAGCGCCACACTGAGGCATTGGGGTCAGCACAGACTTGATAGGAGGGTGCTCCCTAAGGAGTCACCCCCACTAGTTTCTACATCACCCTGCCTTTCCCCTGGGAGGGCTCCCAGCCAAGAACTGACCCAAGCCATGGCTGCTTTGAATGTGAGATCTAACAGGATCAGGGTCCCACAAGTTGGTCGGGGAGGAAAAAGAAGAGAACAAAAGGAAACAAGAAAGACAGGATATTTCTGCTGCCACGTGGCACTGCACGCACCTGTAACTTGCTGTTCACTCCTGTACTTCTGTGCCCTCCCTGCTCTCTTTTGTTGGTCTCAGACTCTCTGATCTCTGCCCTTTCCTTCCAAATAACTAAGACGGCACAGATGGAGGGTTATTTTCTATAAGCTCCCTATTCTGTCACCCAGAAAGTAGCTGGGAGCTTACCTAGCTGGGCATCAAGAGGGACTGTACTCTGGCCGTGAAGAACAAGGGATCCTCTGGCCAAGACCTGAGAAGAAACATACACAGAAGTGGGCTGAGGGTTTCTCGTCTCCATGGTTTGCTGAGGCAGTCACTGGGAAATCCCCAGGGGAGGGATGTGCCCCCACCTCTGCTCACTGCCCCTCTCTGTGTACTCACCAGGTTTTAGAACTGCACCCGGGCAGCCCCCTCTTCCAGCTCCTTTGCCAGGATGTTATAGTGAACGGTGACCTGCTGCACGTCCCCGCAAGGCGGCATGCCCTGTGTGGGGTGGATCTTCACTGAGCTGTTGCTGGAGGAATAGAAGGGCCTCAGTGAGTGGAAGGCCGTGCCGTAAGATGGGGCCACCTTCGTAAAGCTGTGCCTTGGGCTCTCCAGCATGGATTTCACCTGGGACAGAGAAAGGGCAGTGATGTGCTTTGAAGGTACCTCCCAGTATCAGGGCTAGATGTCCACCTGACAAGGCTGGAAGGAGGGTTGTGGGTCTATCGCCGCCCTTCTGCATAGGGCTGGCATTTCCCACACAACCCTGTTCAACAAGCTGATCCACATCTGGCTGGTATCTAGTCTACTGCCACAATGGGCTGTACCATGGCAGTGTCCCTCCTCCCACTGGAACAGATCAGACCACTGGACTCTGGTATCCTGCCTCCTGGGTTACTGGATGAGACCTCTGGTCCTTCTACTCCTGTCTTGTGTATAGAGGCCAAGGCTGGATGCTTATGGGGAAGGTATAAGCCACCTGTAATGCATGTCTCCGTGCAATGCTCTCTCACCTGGACAAACGCTGACCTCAGCACTCCTGCAGCATCAGCCAGTGATCACTTTACAAACTAAAGCATGAGGAGTGACAGTCCTGTTAGCCTTTGTCCTGGTGGCAGCTCTTCAAATGCTCTTATTTGCTGGAGACTTTATTAATATTTGTATTACACTAGCACCTAGCAGGGCCCCAAACCAAGATCAGGGCCCCATTGTGCTGGGCACTGGGCATACAGAGAATAAGAGAGAGTCCCTGCCTTTGACAGCCTACCGTTGAAACAGCCAAAATATGGGAGAAAGGAAGTATTATTACCACCTTTTACAGATGGGGAAGCAAGGCACAGAGCGGTTAAGGACCAGATCCCTTGAAGATACTTAGGTGCCTAACTCCCATGGCAATCAATGGGAGTTAGGCTCAGATCCTTGAAAGTATTTAGGTGCCTTAGTGCCTTCCCCAAGGCCACAGAGGGAGTCTGCAACAGAGTCAGGAACTGCACCCCCCTCTCCTGAATCCTGAAACAGAACTTACCCACAGGGCCACCTTTCCTCTCCTTCACTGACGGCTTTGGAGCTCTTTACCTTGAGTCTACTTTGCAGCAGCAGGTTTAACAGTCTGACCAGACGTTCCAAGAAAATCATTGCCTCTGCTGTGTTCTACGCCTTCTGCTTCTTACGTCCCAAGTGCCTCCTTGTTCTGCTGTTACAAGGACGGCATAGACTGTACCACCCGTGGGCCTCCTCTACCCTGTTCATCATTTCACACCTTTCTCCCCGTCTCCCCTTCCCATGCAGGATAGTCCAGCTCCCTCTAATCTCTCCAGCTGGCCAAACTCACAGAGCCCTTCCATGCCAGCCCAGGAGGAGTCACCACCTGGATGCCCCCAAATCGCTGACTTGCAGGAGCAGATGTTGTGTTCCCCCCATCCTCCCATGACACATTACCCCAAACCCTAGTTTTAGTGATGCCTTCCCATTTAGAGACAGCTTGGCCTACGGCACTGCCCATGGAACTAGGGGCCAGGAATTACTCAGTGCTAATGCTGACCCTGCCATGGACTTCCTCTATAGCCTCCAGCAAGTCACTTTACCGCTCTGCCCCTCAGTTTCCTCCTCTGTATAATGAGGCTAATGATACTGGCCTGCCTCATTGTGGGGATCACCGGTTAATACTTGCACAGCCCCATATAAATGCAAAACATTATTCTTCAAAAGCCGGGCTTCACCTGTAATGAAACCTTGTCGCTGTCCCTCCACGGTGAAGTGTCCAAGGTGAAAGAGGTCACCCCTGTGTGGTCTGTGAGGTAGGTCTCAGACTGCATTTTGCCCCTGTATACAGCGAGAAAAACCTCTGTGTTCTTCAAGGGCATCCCATTGGCACTGTTGAGCTTCAGCTGCAAGAAGAGAGAAAGGAGGCAGGGCATATAAATGTGTAGACTTGACCAGCCACCCTCTCCCAGCTCATGAATCACCCTGCAACAAGCCCCATAACGCTCCTCAACAGCTGATCTCTCCCTCTGCCCCCATCCCCCACCCAGGCTGACAACCCCAAGAACAAATCCCTAACCCACCCCCACCAGTTCTAAATAATGTGACCAGCCTTAACATCCTCACCGAGGGAGAGAGTAAGAGATAAAGAGAGAGATTACACACAAGGGGGCTGTGGCAGCTCAGAGCAAGGTGACCCCCTTTAAGGACCTCATGACAACAGCATTCCCTTAGCCCCTGAGGTTGGACTTTCCTCTTCCTTTCCTAGTATCTTCCCAGCTCACTTACCCTCCCATGGTATGGCGCTCCTGGCTGGTAGTAGATGTCATTATCCAAAAACTGGAGCGTAGTGACGGATGATGTTACCCTGCAGCTCTGAGTGCCGTTGAATTCCAACCCTATGAGAACAGAGAACGTGGGGGTGCACGTCATGTGACTGAGAGAAGGCAGTCAGATTAGATGCACCCGGTATCATGGTTTATGAGATGGTCTGTGGGCTTCTCCATTCACACCTGAGAGTCATTTTCACAAGGCAACAGAGATAGAGCCTGGACAGTGACACAGATCTGTAGGGTATAAGCCTCGAGAAGGAAGGGGAGTTCATTATTGGGGCTCAAAGCAGGGGAGTTAGATGGAATGGGATGAAACTGAGCAAGTAGGGAAGATTCTAGGCGGGCTAATCAGGAAAAATTTTCGACCAGTGAGGGAGTCTATGAGATGGAGAAAGAGCCTCCCCAAGGGAAGGGGTGGACGCCCCATTGCTAGGGACATTTAGAACTAGCACACAAAGCCCCGGAGAACAGCCTGTAGGGAACAATCCTGCATTGTTTGTGTTGGGGGCGGGGAGGGAGGGATAGGCAAAATGCAAGCTCCCAAATAACGCACAGCCAATGCCTGAGGAGTGTGTGGGACTGCTGAAAATATCATGGGTCTCCTGACCCATTCCCTCCCCCTCCCATGCCAAAACATCTTTCCCAGATTACAGTAAAGAACGAAAGAATCCAGCCAGACCTGACCTAGCTTCCTGCACATTTCTAATGCACCCAAAGTAAAAGAACCAACACCTCTGCCTGAGCAGAAACATCCTCTCCATTTTGCAGGCTTTGATCCAGTCCTACTCTCCAGGGAGTCAATGGCGAAACTCACATTGGCTTTAATGGGAACAAGCTTGGTTCCCTGGGGAGCCTTGTGGGAGAATATGCAGGGTGAGGAAAAACATTAGATGAAGAGACCATCAGTGGAGAATCAGAGCCCTTCCTCCAAGTCTGGAATCCTCGTACCTGTTCTACTTTCTTCCAGGGAAGCCACAGCATCTAGACTGAACTGGTAACTGTTCTGAAGAGTCAGATTATAGACCTTAGTGTCCACCACCGCAGCGAGGCAGCCCTCCTCGTTCATCTGGGAGACAGGAGAGTGCCCTAATGAACCAACCATGAGTGCAACAATCCCAGCATGGCTCACCAGCAGTGATTGAATCTAGGGGCTAGAGTACCAAAAGCCCAAGCCCTAGGCCCAGCCACTTGAGTTATTGCAGAGACACCTTCATTTTGTGAAAATAACAAGCTCTTATAAGAACATAAGAACATAAGAAAAGCCATACTGGGTCATACCAAAGGTCCATCTAGCCCAGTATCCTGTAAGACAATGGCCAATGCCAGGTGCTTCAGAGGGAATGAACAGAACAGGTAATCGTCAAGTGATCCATTCCCTGTCACTCATTCCCAGCTTCTGGCAAACAGAGGCTAGGGACACCATCCCTGCCCATCCTGGCTAATAGCCATTGATGGACCTATCCTCCATGAATTTATCTAGTTCTTTTTTGAACCCCGTTATAGTCTTGGCCAAGGGTGGCCAACCTGTGGCTCCAGAGCTGCATGCGGCTCTTCAGAGGTTAATATGTGGCTCCTTACCTAGGCACTGATTCTGGGGCTGGAGCTATAGATGCTAACTTTCCAATGTGCTGGAGGGTGCTCACTTGTCAACCCCCTGCTCTGCCCTAATCCCTGTCCCCACTCTACCCCTTCCCCCAGGGCCTCTGCCCCTTCCCCTGAGCCTGCCACGCCCTCGCTCCTCTCCCCATAGCCTCCTGCGCATGTGAAACAGCAAATTGCGGGGAGGAGGGGAGTAGGTGCTGATTGGTGGGGGCTGCCGGCAGGTGGGAGGCACTGGGGGCTGGGGAGCGGATGGGGGCTGCTGACATATTACTGTGGCTCTTTGGCATTGTACATTGGTAAATTCTGGCTCCTTCTCAGGCTCAGGTTGGCCACCCCTGGTCTTGACCTTCACAACATCCTCTGGCAAGGAGTTCCACAGTTGACTGTGCGTTGTGTGAAAAAATACTTCCTTTGGTTTGTTTTCAACCTGCTGCCTATTAATTTCATTTGGGGACCCCTAGTTATTGTGTTATGAGACGCAGTAAATAACACTTCCTTATTTACTTTCTGCACACCCGTCATGATTTTATAGACCTCTAGCATATCCCCCCTTAGTCATCTCTTTTCCAAGCTGAAAAGTCCCAGTCTTATTAATCTCTCCTCATATGGCAACCGTTCCATACCCCTAATCATTTTGTTGCCCTTTTTGGAACCTTTTCCAATTCCAATATATCTTTTTTGATATGGGGCGACCACATCTGCACGCAGTATTCAAGATGTGGGCGTACCACAGATATATATAGAGGTAATATGATATTTTCTGTCACTTTTTTGACTGCCGCTGCACATTGAGTGGATGTTTTCAGAGAACTATCCACAATGACTCCAAGATCTCTTTCTTGAGTGTTAACAGCTAATTTAGACACCATCATTTTATATGTATAGTTGGGATTATGCTTTCCAATGTGCATTACTTTGCATTTATCAACATTGAATTTCATCTACCATTTTGTTGCCCAGTCACCCAGTTCTGAGAGATGCTTTTGTAGCTCTTCACATTCTGCCTGGGACTTAACTATCTTGAGTAGTTTTGTATCATCTGCAAATTTTGCCACCTCACTGTTTACCCCTTTTTCCAGATCATTTAGGAATATGTTAAATAGGACTGGGCCCAGTACAGACCCCTGGGGGACACCACTATTTACCTCTCTCCATTCTAAAAACTGACCATTTATTCCTACCCTTTGTTTCCTATCTTTTAACAAGTTACGAGTCCATGAGAGGACCTTCCCTCTTATCCCATGACAGCTTACTTTGCTTAAGAGCCTTTCATGAGGGATCTTCTCAAAGGCTTTCTGAAAATCTAAATACACTATCTCCACTGGATCCCCCTTGTCCATGTGCTCTGTCTGGTCCAGTCACTAGCGGGAGACACAATCCCACATGCTTAGCTCATGTCTTACATGTTCACTGAGATGCCACTAGCCAGACATTGGGCACCATGCCTCTGAGTGCATCATTCCTTTCCCTGGGTCAGGATTGATCTTTAAGATGTTTGCCGGACATGTTTAAAAATGTGTAAATCAATCATTTTGCTCACCCTAGAAGGCAAAGTTTGTGATGAGTCACAGCTGGCAGTGGTTGAGGCCCTCAGGAGTGAGAAGTAAGTGGGTCATAGAGACTGAAGACTAAGCTCCCTTCAGGACATGTGGTCAAGTCCTCTGCTGCTGTGAATCAGCATATATCAATTGACACCAGCTGGGGGGCTGACCCATGGTCTCTCCAGGTCAAGGTGGAGGCATGGATGTGGGCAGTGTGTGGGTGGGTAGAGCTTGCATTGGCACAGGCCATTCTTGTATCTGCTTTGTTGTTAAACCTCCGGGAACTGACTCTCAGATGAACTCTCCTGGTCCTGGATGACCAGGTCCCTCTTCTGGGCTATAAACGATGGTCAGTGGGGCTACTCATGAGTTCAGGGATTTTCCTTGAAATCCCACCAGGTTGGAAGTGTCACAGCTTAATAGATTTTGTTTCTCCTACCCCCCCCCCCATTCACTAATTCTCTCCCTCCCCAATGACACATCCCCCCTCTCTCTGTCCCTTTCTCCTTCTTTGGCAGAGGCACTGTGTTTGCACCACTACTACCTGTACTCCCCTGCCCAGAATGTTCCTGACAAATATCCCGGTTTGTTTTGAAGACATTCCAACTATAGTGTATTGGCTTGCAGCACACCACGTCCCACACTTTGCCCTGGACTGGCTTCCCATATGTGTACCTGGTTTAGAAGAGCAAAAGAACAGCAAGACTCATTGACACAGATAACCTCAAATCAACAGCCCTGCTAGGCAAGCAAACATCAGCCAAAGGCCCTGGCCGGCAGCCATGCACTCTCATCATATCTCAAAGGTAAGCAGGGTCAGAGGAAGGCAATGATGCAAAAGCTGCATGGAAAAAGCCAGCAGACGGTAACATGGGTGACTCAATAGTAGGTGCTCTCCCCTCTCAGTCAGCACTGACCCCGATGCCCCAGTATGGTGCTGTGCTGCAGGGAGTGAGCTGGGTGACTGGGTAGGAGATGCTCTTCCACATGCATCAGTACTGACTCCAGTGCCCCAGTATGCTGTTGGGGGGTACAATGCTGCAGGGAATGTCCCTCAGTGGGGGATGCACCTCTGTATTTTAGGGCTTACCTGATTTAGGAACCACGGACAAAGAACTGCATGGCAGAATGGAGAATGTCAGGGTGCTGCAGTGGGAGGGTGCTGCAGGGACTATTCTAGCCTTTAGTTTTGATGGGTGCTGGTGTTCAAAGCCTTTCATTGGGCAGCTTTAGCCAAAGGAAAATGTTAACTTCAGCTCACGTGCCACAGACTTGCAAATGGAATTTCTCCTCCAAGATGGTGATCACAGGGGGCATCTGAATCGACACACTGCATTTGGGCAGCACTGCGAGAAGCAAAAGAAGCAGAGTGAAATGGCCAGTGGGTCTGACTCAGAGGGCTTCCCCTCCCGCCCCAGCCTCAAGGATCCTGGAGAACGAGTTCCTTTTTCACCTCTCTCCCCAGCAAGACCCAACAGGATCCCACAACAGTATGTGCCCAAGCAAGAAAGAGATGGGTAGACCTGATGGGACAGATGTCCCCGTCTTTTCTCAGGCCCAGCATGCGGGTCTCAGGAGGGGAAGCAGAGCAAGTGCCTGTCTGCGTGAGAAAGGGCAGGGGGAGGGAGTGAATGGGTCAATGAATGAGCAAGATCTCTCTTCTCACTCCCAGGAGAGAGAGGTCTTCTCCAGGGCACAACTGCGGGCTCCAATAGTGGGAGAATGAAGACATGGGACTGAGTGAAGAAGGGTGAGAACTAATGCTGGGTTCAGCGTGGCTGCTTGTACATCGCTAGCCACTGTGCACCCAAATAGCTACCTGCCCACATCTGGAAGGTCTCACCCCTCTGGCACGGGGTGGAGGGGTCTGTAAGAAACACATTCATTCCCTACTCCCTTCAAATCCCTGCCACAATGGCCCTTACCATAGTCCTCTACACTGAAGCTGTTCTTGAGGCCAGGCATATTGATGGTGTATTCTCCTAAAGGTGCTTCTGCAGCCAATGGGAAGAATAGATCCACAATGCCTTGATATGGGGTCACGTTCAACCACTGACCAATGCGATTCCCTTTGGGGTCCTGCAGAGATGGGAATAAGGGATGGTTATTGCCAATAACAGTCATCGTTATGATGTATACCGGGGCCCTTGGAACTTCACAGAAGCATCAGGGATAGAAATCATATCCTCCTGCTCCAATCTGAGCTAAAGGAAAATCTCCATTAGCTGCAAGCAGTGCAGGGCCTATGACACAATGCAGGACCTTCTGGTTCCATCCAACAGAGGGTAGGATTCTCTCTCTCCAGCTCACTCCCACACACATACATAGAGCCAGTTTATTACACCATTGTTCTCGGTATTACATGCTTTGTGCAATAATGTAGTCCAGCAACTAAGGGTATGTCTACACTACGAGAGTAGTTCGATTTTAGTTAAATCGAATATGTGCAATCGATATTAGAAAGTCGAACGTGTGTGTCCACACTGAGGACAGTAATTCGACTTTGTCAGTCCACACTACCAGGGAAAGCGTCGACATTGGAAGCAGTGCACTGTGGGCAGCTATCCCACAGTTCCCGCAGTCCCCGCTGCCCATTGGAATTCTGGGTCGAGCCCCCAATGCCTTCTGGGTAAAAAAATGTGGCGAGGGTGCTTTTGGGTAA
>NW_020664463.1:23442178-23443673 GCF_002925995.2 Terrapene triunguis
TTCTGGGCCCGGGAAACAAGCACGGACTGGTGGGACCGCATAGTGCTTCAGGTCTGGGATGAATCCCAGTGGCTGCGAAACTTTCGCATGCGGAAGGGGACTTTCCTCGAACTTTGTGAGTTGCTGTCCCCTGCCCTGAAGCGCAAGGACACCCGCATGCGAGCAGCCCTCACTGTCCAGAAGCGAGTGGCCATAGCCCTCTGGAAGCTTGCAACGCCGGACAGCTACCGGTCAGTCGCGAACCACTTTGGTGTGGGCAAATCTACCGTGGGGGTTGTTGTCATGCAAGTAGCCAAGGCAATCGTCAAGGTACTGCTCCCAAAGGTAGTGACCCTGGGAAACGCGCAGGTCATCATAGATGGCTTTGCCGCGATGGGATTCCCAAACTGCGGTGGGGCTATAGATGGGACTCACATCCCTATCCTGGGACCGGACCACCAGGCCAGCCAGTACATCAATAGAAAGGGCTACTTTTCAATGGTGCTGCAAGCACTGGTGGACCATCGGGGACGGTTTACAAACATCTACGTCGGATGGCCGGGCAAGGTTCATGACGCTCGCGTGTTCAGGAACTCTGGTCTGTTTAGACGGCTGCAGGAAGGTATTTACTTCCCAGACCACAAAATAACTCTTGGGGATGTGGAGATGCCTACAGTCATCCTCGGGGACCCAGCCTACCCGCTAATGCCCTGGCTCATGAAGCCCTATACTGGCGCCCTGGACACAGAAAAAGAACTGTTCAACTACCGGCTGAGCAAGTGCAGAATGGTGGTGGAGTGTGCTTTTGGCCGTCTCAAAGGGAGATGGAGAAGCTTACTCACTCGCTGTGATCTCAGTGAAACCAATATCCCCATCGTTATTGCAGCTTGCTGTGTGCTCCACAATCTGTGTGAGAGCAAGGGGGAGACCTTTATGGCGGGGTGGGAGCTAGAGGCAAATAGCCTGGCTGCTGATTACGTCCAGCCAGACAGCCGGGCCATTAGAAGATCCCAGCGGGACGCCCTGTGCATCCGGGAGGCTTTGAAAGCTAGGTTCCTGAGTGAGCAGGGCAACCAGTGACTTTTCAGTTTGTGGACAGAAAAGCTGAACCTGCCCCCGTTTCTTTACCCAGTCCATTTTGACTATCCTCTCCAGTTACATACAACCTTCACCCCCTTCCCCTTCCCAAAAAATAAAATCATTTCGATTTTTTAATGAACACCGTTGTCTGTATTGCTGTTTTCGCGGGAATATTTTAAACCGGGGACGCAGACTGTGGCGGGGGGCGGGTTTAGTGTTCTGATGCAAATGATACTTCTAAACTCCCGGAATGACAGGCTCCGCACTGGTGGACTGGTTATTTCAATGGAGCCTGCCAGCACTCCTGGGGGGGACTGTGTGTATGTGTCGGCTATGTGACTTTCTGGCAGGGGGGGTAGGGTTACAGATCCCCTGCTGCGTGGATCTGTGAGCCAGGATAAGGACCGCTGCATAAGATCTGTAACTGCCCCCCCCC
>NW_020664463.1:23443773-23457816 GCF_002925995.2 Terrapene triunguis
CCTGCTAAAGGTGACTGTCCTGTCCAATTACCAAGCCCCTTCCCCCCCTCCAGACAGACTCTCCCTCAAAAGAACCTGACTGAAACAGTAATGAACAGAAACAAACATTTTATTGCGAACCAGACATGAAACGTGGGGGGTGAAACTTGGACGGGGGCTTGTGTGAGGTGGGTAGGAAAGGACTTATGAAATTTTGGGGAATGTCAGCCTTCTACTGCTAGAGCAGTCTGCAGGGGTTGATTGAAAGTTTTAACGGCCCTTGCCGCCCCTCCTTCTTTGGACTTTGGGTGAGGGTGGTGTGGGACTTGGTGGCGGGTGAGGGCGGTTACAGATAGACTGCAGCGGGGCTCTGTCCTCCTGCCTCCGGTCTTGCAGAACATCCACAAGGCGCCGGAGCGTGTCCGTTTGCTCCCTCATTAGTCCAAGCAGCTTTTCAGTAGCCTGTTGGTCCTCCTGACGCCACCTCTCCTCCCGTTCCATGACTGCTCGGTGCATTTGTGACAAGTTCTCCCTCCACTGTGTCTGCTGGGCTGCCTGGGCTCGGGAGCAGCCCATTAGTTCTGTGAACATGTCTTCACGCGTCTTCTTCTTCCTCCGCCTAATCTGCGCTAGCCTCTGGGAGTGTGCTGACAGGCTGGGTTGGGAGACAGTCGCAGATGTGTCTGTGTGAATTTTAAAAAGGGAGTGAATTCCTGAGACAGATAAATGAAATTGTATACAAAGAACCTAGTCTTTCTCTGTGAACAAGACCATGCACTGAACCTCTCACATGCGCACTCAGGACAAGGTCGAATTTTCGGCCGTCGCCTTCAGTGCCTGTGGACTTGCGGAGGTCTTGGAGTGTTCAGAGAACTGTGGCTGGAGACCTGAACTTCTGGAGCGGGCAATAATGGTAAGCCGCAGACTTGTGGCTGCTTAAAACTCCAGCAGTAGCACTGGCCTCCTTTCACATTGAAAGCAATGCCAGTCTCTGCTGCCAGCAATCAGGACAGCATCAACTCTGCCCCTGTCCCACCCCCTCGCGGCTGTCCCAGGGAAAGATCCCTGTATGCTGCCCCTCTCCCTCCACCGCGTGGCTGTAAAGCAGTCCCAATACTAACATTCCCCTCCCTAATTCAAAGCAGGGCGTCATGAGCGACATCACCCTCCTGAGGATCCCGGACACCCAGAGAGAACGCATGCTGCGGGAAAGCATGCAGAAACCGGGGCCGTATGCCGCCATGCTATGTCGTGCGATGATCCCGGAGTACTTGATTGTGGCGTGGAGGGGACATGTCTGCTACCACGGAGGGCCCACTAAGATCGCCCTACCCCGGAACCTGATCAACAGGCTTGAGCTCTACCTCCACGAGACCTACGAGGAGTTCTCCTACGAGGATTTCTCGTCGATCCCCGGCCACATTGACCGGATTTTCGCGTAGGTGCACTGGGACTTTGGAGTGGAGCGTCTTGGGCCTGGGAATCATGTAGTAACGGACATTGTGAAATTTTTTTAAAATACTTGGGACTAAATTGAGAAGAGCCTAAGACAGAGAAATCATGCAAAACCCATTTGTTACCTTTGTAAATATTCCTGTTTTGTACCTGATTATTTTTTTACTAGTTTACAGCACTTTTATAAATATACATTGTTAATAGTATAAATATTACCGTTCTGTTTTAAATAAATGTTTACATGTTTACAGCACTTACTGCTTGATCCTTCCCCTGATTCTGTGTCCGGGGTAAGGGATGGGGACGGTTGGTACGGGATCTCGGTAAGGGTGATGAAGAGCTCCTGGCTGTCGGGGAAATCAGCGGTGCCAGCGCTGTCGACTGCCTCGTCCTCCTCATCTCCTTCTTCATCTTCCCCGTCCGCTGTCATGTCCGACGAGGAACCGGCCGCGGACATGATCCCATCCTCGGAGTCCACGGTCAGGGGTGGGGTAGTGGTGGCGGCCGCTCCCAGGATGGAATGCAGTGCCTCGTAGAAACGGGATGTGTGGGGCTGGGATCCGGAGCGTCCGTTAGCCTCTTTGGTTTTTTGGTAGCCTTGTCTCAGCTCCTTGATTTTCACGCGGCACTGCGTTGCATCCCGGCTGTAGCCTCTCTCTGCCATGGCTTTGGAGATCTTCTCGTAGATCTTAGCATTCCTTCTTTTGGAGCGCAGCTCTGAAAGCACGGACTCATCGCCCCACACTGCGATGAGATCCAAGACTTCCCGATCAGTCCATGCTGGGGCCCTCTTTCTATTGGATTGCACGGCCATCTCTGCTGGAGAGCTCTGCATAGTTGCCACTGCTACTGAGCTCCCCTCGATGTCCAAAGAGGAACTGAGATTCAAACTGCCCAGACAGGAAAATGAAAATGAATTCAAATTTTCCCGGGGGTGTGGCTGGTCAGAGCATCCGAGCTCGGACTGCTGTCCAGAGCGTCAACAGAGTGGTGCACTGTGGGATAGCTCCCGGAGCTATTAACGTCGATTTCCATCCACACCTAGCCTAATTCGATATGGCCATGTCGAATTTAGCGCTACTCCTCTCGTTGGGGAGGATTACAGAAATCGATTTAAAGAGAGCTTTATGTCGAACTAAATGGCTTCCTGGTGTGGACGGGTGCAGGGTTAATTCGATATAACGGCGCTAAAGTCGACATAAAAGCCTAGTGTAGACCAGGCCTTAGGAACCATTAAGAAAGGGATAGATAATAAAACAGAAAATATCATAATGCCACTATATAAATCCATGGTACGCCCACATCTTGAATACTGCATGTAGATCTGGTTGCCCCATCTCAAAAAAGATATACTAGAATTGGAAAGGTGCAAAGAAGGACAATGAAAATGATTAAGGGAATGGAACTGGTTCCATGTGAGGAAAGATTAATAAGACTGGGACTTTTCAGCATAGAAAAGAGACAGCTAAAGGGGGATATGATAGAGGTCTATAAAATCATGAATGGTGAGAAAAAGGGAACAAGGCCAACACCCAAGATCTCATTTTCAGGGCCGTGACCAGGGTGGGGCAAGTGGGGCAGCCGCACAGGGTACAAAGCTGTGGGGGCGGAAAAATGACACACACACAAAAAAAACCCCAATAGGTGGCGCAAATATGCTTGCTTGCCCTGGATGCTAAAATGCCTAGTTACAGCTGTGCTCATTTTCATAGGTGCCAAGCAACCACAACTCCTGTTAAAGTCACTGGGAGCTGCAGGTGCTTGGCACCTCTGAAAATAAGGTCCCCAGGAGCTCAGCACTGGGATTCTAGCAAATTCAGCCACCTCCCCTCCTCTCCCCGCAATGACATTCCTGTCTACTGAGTCCCAGCAAACAAAAGTGGAAAACCTTACGGATTCAGAGTTGCTGGAGCTGCAATTGGGAGCAGAGCCAGGGCCCAGAGGAGCGATACTCCCTGCATTGCTTGAGCTGGGACAGACCGCTGGTGAGATCCACACTTAAGTCTAGAGCAGCTAGCTATCAACGCCAGGGGTTGAGTCCTAAATATCCCCCCAGAGACTCCTAAGTCCACAGGGTGCTTGACCCATGCAGTGTAAGTATCTCATCTCCCCTGGGCTAATGACATTGACAATATTTACCGACCTCCACTAGGAACTTGGCAAAAGCCACATAGGCCCAGACCTCCTCCCACCCCATTCTGGAATGTGTCTGTGACCAAGTGTGTAAAAAGACTTTGATAGTGAGTTATGGATCTGGCGAGCTGTAATACAGACTGAGTAGGTATCATGGGAGTAAGAATCTTCACATGTGTCTGGCATGGCACATGACTATAGCATGCAGTGAAAGTTAAGGTCGTGCACCAGTTCCCATCCCCTGTTCTCAGCCCCTCCGCAGGGGGAAGGCATCTTGAGCGCTGCCACTAACCGTTCACCTCCACCCTTCACCCACCTCATCCCCACCTCAAGGAGATGGCACCTTTAGATCCGCTGCAGGCTGTCATCTATCTCACCACTCCCCTCTGTCACAGATCTGGTCAGGCTGCCCTGGCTGGCGGCCCACCAGATTGCTGTGAGAAGACAGTGGCTGCATCCCTGGGTGTTTTAATCCCCCGGAGGCTGAACAGAAGCCCAGGCACTATTGCAGTTTTGGGTCCCTAGGCACACTCTCAGTAAGGGATTCCCCCTCTTGCAATGTATTCTGGGAGGGTTTTTATCTCCTTCCTCTGAAGCATCTGGCCATGGCTGGCGATGGGACACTGGGCAGGGTGGGCCAGGGGCTCTGAGATGGCACTGAGCATTCTCTCTCTCAGGGGCTGGGCTGGCTGGGTCTTGCTCACATGCTCAGGGTCTAACCGCTCACCATGTGTGGAGTTGGGAAGGAATTTCCTCCCAGGCCAGATTAGTGGGGACCTTGGGGGGAGGGGGGTTTGCCTTCCTCTGCAGGGTGTGGGTACAGGTCACTTGCCAGGATTATTTGGGTATATCTCACTTACTCATTTCCCTGCCACTGCCTTAATCCCTCCTATTCTCTGCCTGTAGCACATAATAGTCTAGTCTCCTGTGGGTCTCATTTACTTGGGTCTCATTTCAGTTTTGGGGCTTAGTGTGTGGGCGCTGGGGGGTGTCGGCGGCCTGTGTGGTACAGGAGGTCAGACTCAGTGATCTAATGGTCCCTTCTGGCTTTAAACTCTGTGACTCAGTAGCCCTCTGTCTGGCACCCCATCCTGAGAGCTGGGAACATGTGGCCCAGCTGCTGTCCCTGAGCTCAGTGCTGCCTCCGCAGACTCCCCAGAGTTTAAACACACCCTCATTCAGAATCTTGCCCAAAGGTGTGAGCCTTCTGTGTTACCTCTTCAGGGGGCATGGCGCAGGTGTGGCACATAGCGCACGGACACTGCATTGGGTTCTAACACCATTGCTCTTCACTTCTGCAATAAAGCACGAGAGTAGAGATCATTTAGAAAACAACACTCACACTGAAGACAATGTCCCTCACTAGCTCACCCTTCCCTGGGGAGTCCTTGGGGAACTCTCTGTAGTCAGGTAGGCGGGGTACCCTCTGGCCTTATCTGGTTCCTGCACCTGCTTCCCTCAACGTAAACTGGTGGGAAATGGCCAAATTGTCACCATGCGCCATGCACAAAGCTGCTCCAATCCTTTATAACTTTCCAGTCTCCTCTGTCAGGTCACTTCCTGATCAGCCTCAACAGGTGTCCTACCAGTAGCTTTGTTACTAGGTGACCTCTCCCTGTGAAGCGAGTGAGTCCATTATCTAGCATGTTGTATTTCAATGGACTTAATGACCCTCTTTTCTCAGCCCTGTGCCACTGCACTGTTGGGACATCAGTCCAATATGGAGGTGAAGAGGCAACAGAGAGGGTAAAGAACTGCACATCCAAAATGGAGTTCTGCCGTCTGCAGGGCCGGCTCTAGGCACCAGCAAAGCAAGCACGTGCTTGAGGCAGCCCATTTGCAGGGGCAGCAGGGATCCAGCATGGGAGCTGAGAACCAACAGGGGGCCCTGGGAGCTGTAGTTCCTTGGTTAGCTCCCTGCCTATAGAGCCAGCTCTGGAGCAGGGAAAGAACTACATTTCCCAGCATTCCCTTGGCCACTACCAACAGGAAAGAGGGGGAGGGAGTGAGGAAGCTGAGACCTCATGCTGCAGCCTGCTGTGAATGGAGAGCTGCACTGTGAGTAGGGATACCATATTTTAACATTCAAAAAATAGGACACACCACGGGGAGGGAGGGTAGCCCCACCCTGCCCCCATCCACTCCCTCTGACTGCCCCCCACAGAAACCCCAACCCATCCAACCCCCCTGCTCCCTGTCCCCTGATCACCCCCTCCCGGGACCCCTGCCCCAACTGCCCCCCAGGATCCCACCCCCTAGCTAAGCCCCACTGGTCCTTGTCCCCTGATTGCCCCCTTCTGGGACCCCACCCCCTATCTAAGCCTCCTCTCTCCTTGTCCCCTGACTGCCCCCTCCTGAGACTCCCCCCCAACTTCCCCCAGGACCCCACCCCCTACCTGTCCCCTGACAAACCCCCAGGACTCCCATGCCTATCCAACTGCTGCCTGTCCCCTGACTGCCCCCCCCAACCCCTAACCCATCTAAGCCCCCCTTCTCCCTGCCCCTGACTGCCCCCCCAACCTCCACCCCATCCAACCCCCCCAGCCCCCTTACTGTGCCACTCAGACCAGCGTGTCTGGCTCCACGCAGCGCCAGACACACTGCTGCATACATGCTGCCGTGCTCCCCCGCAGAGCTACAGCCTTCCCCCCCCTCCCCCCAGCACCTGCCTTCCAGATTTGAACACCTCAAAATTCAGGAGTGCTCAAGCTCAGTTTGGGCAGCTGTTACTTCATTTCTCCCAAATCAAATATACTGATCCACAGTAACTTGCTGTAGAAAAAGTAGGATAAAATTGAGCAAGAAATGCTTCCCAGTGGTTATTAGGACTGGAATTGCTATTTTCAACAGCCATTGCCTTTTTTGTTTGTTTAAAAGGAAGACAGTGATATTGCATTGGCAAATTCCCCATAGAAAGAAAGAGAGGAACAAAAGAATAATAAAGGCACCTCAACTTTTCCTCATTTATGTAGGACAGTCTTATAATATGCATCCAGATATCCTCCAATCACACAAGCTGAAAATTGTTCCACTTTACTGCAGTTCTGTAACCATATGGGAACCAATCCTGTCTGTGTTCTGTGCACATCTAAAATTCCTGCTGAATGACCTGCCGTGGGAGCGAGTTACCAGTGACCCAGGGCTGCGGCGGAAGGAGGGTGCAGGTGGGGGGGAATGAGGGAGCCCAGAGCTGGGGCGGCAGGAGGGTGCGGGTCGGGGGGGTGAGAGCCCAGGGCTGGGGAGGCAGGGGGGTGCGGGTGGTGGGGGAGAGCCCAGGGCTGGGGAGCCAGGGGGGTCCGGCGAGGAGCCCAGGGCTGGGACGGGGGGCAGCCAAAATTTTTTTTGCTTGGGGCGGCAAAAAACCTAGAGCCGGCCCTGGCCGTCTGTCACAGATACAAAGGGCCCCTGGTGTCAAACATGTAACCAGGGTCTAGGTGAGCTCTCCCCTGACATCTAGTGATGAGCTGAGGGAAAAGACTTCAAGAGCAGACTATTTGCATATACACACTTACTCTGTCTAGATGTGCAGCAAATGGAGCTGCTTTGCCAAAGTGATCAATTTTGGCTGGTTGTGGGTTACAAATCACTGTAGCATTTGAATGCAGGGGTAATTAAATGTTGTTATCTTTATTGTATGAGTAAAGAACAGCAGAACTATACTTAGCATGCATGGATGGAAGGGGTCACCTTACACTGAACCTCACTTGCTAAGGAGGGGATAGGGGTGCCAAAGACCCGTGAGGCTGGGAGTGGCGTTGGGGAGGGGGAATGCTATTTGATACATACTGGCTCTTTAGTGTTTAAAGACAGCTGATCAAACTCACTTGTGAGTCCTTGTTGCTGTTTAGTGATTACTAGAACTGATAGTGCTGGTGAGCCAGGTTAAGCCTTAGCCCAGGTACGGGGACACTGTTGCCGTGAAAGGCACTGCAGAGCCTGTACTAGCAGTGAGGTTTCCTGTTATCTGCTGAGCTCACTAGCAGTTGGGTTAAGTGGTGGAACCTCAGACTGGGCATTGCAGAAGTAGCAGCAAGCAGCAGTGATAATAATGGCAGAGAGACAGCACCAGTGGCAACAGAGAAAATAGCAGTAGTTGTGAGCCATTTGCAGAAGGCAGCAATAGTAGAGGCATTGCTTGATCCCTGCCCCCTCAGGGGTGGGAGGTGAATCCATCTCTGAACTCTGGGCCTTCGCTGACCAAGAACAGCCAACTGGGAGTGGGGCATAGTGCAGGGAGAGGGGAGTGGCATGTTGAAGAAACCTTTGTTCGTTGGACTTTCATGCCACAAGGTGAGAAACTGAGGCAAAGCACAGTGTATTGTGGGATGGATGTTGCTTATGGTCACATGCTTTTGAATCATTGTTGTGGTGTTTTCCCAGATTAAGGCTGGCTCCCCTTTTCCCTTTTAATCAAAGTTTTCTTTCGTGATACAGACTCAATGCTTGTGAGAGGGGAAGTATTGCCTCTTAGAGGTGCCCGGGGAGGGGCGGGGGGTTAGTTTTCCCAGGATACTGGGTGGGGCTCGAGCAGATTCTGGTTTTTGTTGGTAAGAGGAGCCCAGCCTGTGTTGCTGCTGACTGCAGCTGGCAGAATGGTTCCAAACAGAATAATTCATACATCAGACAGATTCCCCAAATCGTCACACCAACTCATCACCACTCCTCCACCTAGACTAGCTTCACTGCTGCCTCCCTCTGCCCATCCACATGAGCCACTCCCACAGTGTGGCCTGCCTATCCTTCCATATCAGTCATACTTTCAACTACACTACAGGGCCTTTCCACCAACCCCACTCTAAGGGACACCGGTACTGAGGGAATTAGTTCTCAGCCTTCTATTTACTCCTGGTTAAATCAATGTCTAGGCTTTACTCTGACAGAGTGTGTGCATGTGTAGTAATCACTCCCTGTACCCATAGCCTGATCTAGCAGACCCACACAGACATTTAAACCAGCTCAGAAGGGCAGATCAATATATGGGCTCAAAGCTCTGTACGTCCGTGACCCTGAAGCATAGCAGTGTCCTGGCATCATTTTATGCAGACTCAGATGATTCTAGACTTCATGGTCCCCTCAATGAGTGGCTGAACTAGTGGGATAGGGTGGACAGTTATCAGCCCTTGACCTGCTGCAGAAACCTTCCCCCTGGCTCCCTTTCTCTGGTTAGTCACTCTGCTATCAGCCTCTGACCTGAGTGGGAGGAGGAAAGAGAAAGGATTGAGGTTTCATTAAAACATAAAAACTTTACCCCTTTATTTCCATTTGTCTGAATTTTCACTGGTGTTAATTTTCTTTAGAAAGAAAAATAGCACTGAACAAATTCAGCTCGGGAGTAAATCCACAAAAGTCAGGGAAGTCACCAGGGATGAATTTTCCCCACTGTTGTTTTAATAAATACATCCTTTAATCAGGGCCGGCTTCAGCATTTCTGCCGCCCCAAGCAAAAAAAAAAAAAAAAGCCGCGATCGGCGGCGGCAGTTCAGTGGCAGGTCCTTCGCTCCTAGAGGGAGTGAGGGACCTGCCACCCCCGAATTGCCGCAGATGCCGCCCCTCTCCCTTGGCCGCCCCAAGCACCTGCTTGTTAAGCTGGTGCCTGGAGCTGGCCCTGCCTTTAATAACACTAGTGGAGCTCCCGCTGTGTCTCCTGCTGCCATGAATGGTGATGCAAGGAAGTAAAGAACAGAGCAGACATCTTCCCACAGAAGCACTAGCAAATCCAGCAGCAGCCTTGAAGCGAGTGAGCCTAGGATGTGGGTTTGTAAATACTGTTCCTTGCAGAGTCCACCTGGCCACTTCCCAGTGGCAGTCATATGCCGCCTGATTACTACCCTTTGGATTAAAAGCAAAGAGCCAGATACAGACACCATAACAGGGAGGGACATGGGTGGTGCTTCAGCATAGACTGAGCACAAGGGAAGAAGTAGAAGAGCCAGAGAAGGAGAGGTGTAGAGCAGGAACACATCCTTGTAGTCTGAGTCTGCTGGAACGCAGCTATGAAGAGCACAACTTTCCTGTGGAGCTGTGTCCTCCTCCTGCCTCTCATAGCTGGAACCGCTGCAATGATGTAAGAGCCCTGGTTGTTTCATGTCTATATGCTGATTAGTGGGGAATGTGTCAGAGCGGGGGAATTCTATAGTGGCAGCTGCCTGTTATGGGATTCCTGGGACCAAAGGGATATTTCCATAGGGTGTTTGATCTACCCTGTTTCATTCAGTCCTGGGCCTCCGTTTGCTGCATTGCTCTGGCTCGCTGGAGTTCCTTTGGCTTCCCGCATCCTGGGAAACCTCGCATATCCTGCCAGGTGTCTGTGTGTGTTTCGCTCGGACCTGCCAACGTTCCACACACTTTATTGTGGTCCAGGAAACATTCTATTTTGGGCTGTGCTTTTCTTCCCAGAGCCACAAGTCACCATTTAAATCTTCGACCGGGACACTTAGATGCCGCAGCTCAGCAAGTCTTTTAGCCAACTTTAATGGGAACGCGAAGCTTAGTTCCGCCTGCTTTTCATGGTCCTGCTATAAGTGATTGGCTTTGTGTAGTTGCGGTCGCCCTCTGGAGCGCCCCTAGAGGCAGACTTTTGTGTAAATCTGAACAGAAATACAGCTCTGCTTGCATTATAGAAGAAAAAAACCACATTGGGTCTCAGCCAGTGCAGGATCATTTCCTACCGTGCGTCATCTGGCATATTGGCCAGTCTAGTATTAAATGTTCCAAGCGCTGCTACCCCTTCCCCTGGGAGACTACCACACCACCTGCTGTACCTCACTGTTCTGTAAGATTCTGCTGATGTTCAGTCTAAAAGCTCCTTTAATAGAGTCTTGCATGGTTCTAATACTCTTAGCTTTGACAAGTTGCCAGCTGTCCCTTATGAGTGCTAATGCTCGCTTCATCAAAGCAGGATTCAGATTGACTGATGAAACACGCTTACTAAGAACATAAGAACGGCCATACTGGGTCAGACCAAAGGTCCATCTAGCCCAGTATCCTGTCTTCTGACAGTGGCCAAAACCAGGTGCTCCAGAGGGAATGAACAGAACGGGTAATCATCAAGTGGTCCATCCCCTGTCGCCCATTCCCAGCTTCTGGCAAACAGAGGCTAGGGATACTAGCCCTGCCCATCCTGGCTAATGGCCATTGATGGACCTATCCTCCATGAATTTATCTAGTTCTTTTTTGAACCCTATTATAGTCTTGGCCTTCACAACATCCTCTGGCAAGGAGTTCCACAGACTGACTGTGCGTTGTGTGAAGAAATACTTCCTTTTGTTTGTTTAAAACCTGCTGCCTATTAATTTCATTTGGTGACCCCTAGTTCATGTGTTATGAGAAGAAGTAAATAACACTTCCTTATTTACTTTCTCGACACCAGTCATGATTTTATAGACCTCTATCATATCCCTCCTTAGTCGTCTCTTTTCCAAACTGAAAAGTCCCAATCTTATTAATCTCTCCTCATATGGCAGCCGTTCCATATCCCTAATCATTTTTGTTGCCCTTTTCTGAAACTTTTCCAATTCCAATATATCTTTTTGAGATGGGGCGACCACTTCCGCATGCAGTATTCAAGATGTAGGCGTACCATGGATTTATAATTCTCTTGGGGAAAATGCCATGAGTGCCTTTGAATGACATAGGTAGCCAAGAGTAGGACCTTGGTTTTACATCTCATGCTAAGGACTGATTCAATAATGATGGGGGGGAGGGAAGAGAGCTTCCAGATAAATGGAGGTCACAAAGGGATTACGTGATCCAGCAAATCAATGCAACAGCTCCTGTTTGCACATTTGCTTCCCACAGCCCAGAGAGAAGAGGGCCATGAATGCCACCACTGTAGCAGAACAAAAAAACCTAGCACAAACAGAGAAAGCCATTCTCAGTTCAGCTCTGTAGATACTGGCAACAACTGGATGCCAGTTCCTGAGGCTGATGCCACACGGGATACCAGCTCACTCCTACCTGGGTATTAAGCCACAATGTAAAAGCTGTCATACTCAAACTGACCAATGGTCCAGCTGCTCATATACCTGGCCTCCTATAGTACTAGCTTAAGCCAGTATCCCTCCTACTACCCCAAATCTATCTATTGGCCCATCTAGTCTGGTAGATGTAACTGGGAGGCATTAAGGCTAAGAGAAGCGTCATCGAATCTGATGCTTCAACGTAAGCCTGTGTGTCAGAAATAAAACCAACCCGTTACACAGCGCTGCTCAATTGACCATGTGTGTTCTGCCTGAGTGTTACATGTCTTCTCTTGAAACATCAAGTACCAGCAACTGTCAGAGACAGGTGACATGAGCAGATGGACCCGTGGCCAGAGCTGGTACAGTAGATAGCAGGATACTGGACTAGATAGTTCAGAAGTTCCCAAATTATGGTCCATCGAGCACTTTTTGGCAATCTGTGGCGAGCTGACCGCTCAAACGGTGCTGGCTCCTCCTTCTTTCCTGCTGCTAAATTGCATTAAAAGTCTTAGTGTAAACACACGGAATACTTCCCTAGTGCTACCCAGGTAAAACGATGGCTGTAGTTGCAACTGGGGTGTTCTGGGGTCTGACATGAGGAGTAGGTAGCTGGCATGATGGTGAAGGAGAGGTCAGGTGGTTCCCGTCCGTTGGTGAGTTGGAGATTAGGTGTCTGTGAGATTCTTTTTGTGAGATGTGGCCCAGAGTTTTAGGTATGACAGCTATAACAATGGCATGCAATATCAGTTGTATTAAACCTATGAATGGTTTATGTATGATTGTGTCCTACTCCATGGGGAGGGTTACCACAGCTCCTCCAGGAACTAAAAACAGTGGGAGGTGATTAAGGCGAATCACTGCGAGAGAGTTGCCACCCCCTGGAGTGGTTTGCTTCGACTGGTTCAGGCTGTGTTTTCCAGAGACTAGGAGACAAAGAAGGGCCTTTTGGTATAAGAGAATGAGCTTGAACTGACTCAGGACCTTCTTTCTGGTCCAGCAAACAGGGCCTTCTGTCCATGGGGAAGGGTTGGAAAGACTGCTGTCTACTACGGCCCCATAAGGCTGATGGGTGACCTCTGGTGAGCTGTTAGCATGTCTATAGGAACTTTGATTGTTTCTATGTTTTCTCTGTAATGTTTTGTCCTTAAGAATAAAGGTGCTTGCTTAGAAAGAGCAGGGTGGTAACTTGTAACTGCTGGCAATACGCTGGTCATAGCCCTTGGGGAGAAAGCATAGCGCCGGCGCTAGCCTGTAGGCAGACTGGCTTCTAGGGATATCATAGGGCAGATTAGGGAGCTGGGCAGCCTTAACCACCCCCCCCACCCCCAGTCAGAAAGGAGAGAGATACGGGTCTCCACCCAAGAGAGGTGATGGCTGGGAGTTGGAAACCTTAAGTGGGTGCCCTTATGGGACCCTGGAGGGGGAATACAGGTGCAGTTACCCTGCCACTGTGACAGATGGTTCCCATACATCAGGTGGCAGGATGTTGGGCTACACAGACCAACAGTAAGATCCAGTATGACAGGAGGCCAGATACCAAACCAAACAAGCCAGTGATGAAAGGCAAGCATGGTCCAGAGGATAAGGCACTGGACTGGGACTCTGTAGACCTGTGTTGTATTCCAAGCTTTGCCACCGACCTGTTGTGTGACCTTGGGCAAGTCCCTTACCCTTGGTCAGCTTCTGTTTGCCCTCCCACCCTGTGCCTGTCTTGTCTGTTCAGATGGTAAGCTCTTTGGTGTAGGGATCGTCTCTTACTATAAGTTTGTGCAGTGCCTAGCACAATGCCCCCCCACTGACTGGGAGCTTCTAGGCACTACTATAGTACAAATAAATAATAATAATGAATAAGAGGAGGGGTTTAGATTTATTAGGAGCTAGGGGAAACTTTTGGGAAAGCAGGAGCCTATACAGGAAGGATGGGCTCCAATAAACCAAAATGGAACCAGATTGCTGGCACTTAAAATTAAAAAGGTCATAGAGCAGTTTTTAAACTAAGAGCTGAGGGAAAGCCGACAGGTGCGGAGGAGCACGTGGTTCGGACAGAGACATCCCTTAGGGGAGGACCTATTAATGGAGATTCTCTATGTCCTAGTAAGGAGGAGAGGATGGAAGGTGATAAAATACAGATAGGATCTGATGAGAAACAGTCAAATGAAAAAAAGTCCCATTTAATTACATCATGTAATGGCAGACAGCTAAAAAGTAACAAGTTTTTAAAGTGCTTATATACCAATGCTAGAAGTCTAAATAATAAGATGGGTGAACTAGAGTGCCTCGTATTAAATGAGGATATTGATATAATAGGCATCACAGAAACTTGTTGGAATGAGGATAGTCAATGGGACACAGTAATACCAAGGTACAAAATATATCGGAAGGACAGAACAGATTGTGCTGGTGGGGTGAGGGGCGAGTGGCATTATATGTGAAAGAAAGTGTAGAATCAAATGAAGTAAAAATCTTAAATTCATAGATTCATAGATTCTAGGACTGGAAGGGACCTCGAGAGGTC
>NW_020664463.1:23458216-23476450 GCF_002925995.2 Terrapene triunguis
GGCGTTGCAAGCTTCCAGAGGGCTATGGCCACTCGCTTCTGGACAGTGAGGGCTGCTCGCATGCGGGTGTCCTTGCGCTTCAGGGCAGGGGACAGCAACTCACAAAGTTCGAGGAAAGTCCCCTTCCGCATGCGAAAGTTTCGCAGCCACTGGGATTCATCCCAGACCTGAAGCACTATACGGTCCCACCAGTCCGTGCTTGTTTCCCGGGCCCAGAATCGCCGTTCAACAAAATCCACATGCCCCATTGCCAACGTCATGTCCTGGGCGCTGGGGCTCGTGGTTTCTGACAGCTCTGTGCCACTCTCCGACTTCAGGCTCTCACGGCGGTGCCGTAGCCTCCTCGCCCGATTTCTCTGCATCTGCCTCAGGGAAAGGTGTATGATAAGCTGCGAGGTGTTGAGAACGGCCACAAGTGCAGCGATGGTCGCAGCGTGATCCATGATCGCAGTGCTGTGGCGTCCGCGCTGTCACTGACCAGAAAAGTGCGCGAACTGATTTCCCGCCGGCGCTTTCATGGAGGGAGGGAGGGCGTTAGTGACGGACGGATGACGACAAATTTTTTTTACCCAGAAGGCATTGGCGGCTCGACCCAGAATTCCGATGGGCAGCGGGGACTGCGGGAACTGTGGGATAGCTGCCCACAGTGCACCGCTTCCAATATCGACGCTCGCCCCGTTAGTGTGGACTCACAAAGTCGAATTACTGTCCTTAGTGTGTCCTTAGTGTGGACACACACGTTCGACTTTGCAATATCGATTCCACATATTCGATTTAAGTAAAATCGAATTACCCTCGTAGTGTAGACATACCCTAACATGCTATTAGCTTTTTTGACTGCTGCTGCACATTGAGCAGATGTTTTCAGGGATGCCACAATGATGCCAATATCTCTTTCTTGATGGGTAACAGCTAATTTAGACCCCATCATTTTGTATGTATAGTTGGGATTATTTTTCCAATGTGCACTACTTTGCACTTATCAATATTGAATTTCATCTGCCATTTTGTCACCTCATCACCTAGTTTAACGTCAGCTTTGAACTTAACTATCTTGAGTAATTTTATATAATCTGAAAATTTTGCCACCTCACAGTTCACCCCCTTTTCCAGATCATTTATGAATATGTTGAACAGCACTTGTCCCAGTACAGATCCTTGGGGGACCCAGCTCCATTTCCCTCTCCGTTCTGAAAACTGAACATTTATTCCTACCCTTTGTTTCCTATCTTTTAATCAGTTACTGATCCATGAAAGGACCATCCCTCTTATCCCATGACTGCTTACTTTGCTTAAGAACCTTTGGTGAGGGACATTGTCAAAGGCTTTCTGAAAGTCTACTGGATCACCCTTGTCCACATGCTTGTTGTCCCTCAAAGCATTCTAATAGATTGGTGAGGCATGATTTCCCTTTACAAAAGCCATATTGACTCTTCCCCAACATATTGTGTTCATCTATGTGTCTGATAACTCTGTTCTTTACTGTAATTTTAACCAATTTACCTGGTACTGAAGTTAGGCTTACCAGTCTGTAATTGCCAGGATCACTTCTGGAGCCTTCTTTACAAATGAGTGTTATATTAGCTATCCTCCAGTTATCTGGTACAGAGGCTGATTTAAGGAATAGGTTACATACCACAGTTAGTAGTTCTGCAATTTCATATTTGAGTTCCTTCAGAACTCTTGGGTGAATACCATCTGGTCCTGGTGACTCATTACTGTTTGATTTATCAATTTGTTTCAAAACCTCCTCTATCGACACCTCAATCTGGGACAGTTCCTCAGATTTGTCACCTAAAAAGAATGGCTCAGGTGTGGGGATCTCCCTCACATCCTCTGCTGCAAAGACTGATGCAAAAAATTAATTTAGCTTCTCCGCAACGGCCTTGTCTTCCTTGAGTACTTCTTTAGCACCGTCATCATCCAGTGGTCCCCAGGATTCCTGCTTCTGATGTATTGGAAAATTGTTTTGCTGTTAGATTTTGTGTTCTTAGCTAGTTGTTCTTCAATTTATTTCTTCGCCCGCCTAATTATACTTTTACACTTGACTTGCCAGAGTTTATGTTCCTTTCTATTTTCCTCATTATTAGGATTTGACTTCCAATTTTTCAATGATGTCTTTTTGCCTCTAATCCCCTCTTAGCCATGGTGGCATTTTTTGGTCCTCTTACTGTTTTTTTTATGAGGACCTGAGGAATGAGCTAGAGCAGTGATGTGTAAACTGGGGGTGGGGGGTGGAGTGGCAAGAGGTTCTTGGGGGGTGGGAGGAGGAAGAAACTGGGATCCCATGGGTCCCACAGTACCCAGTGCCATATTAGCAGGAGCAGGATAAAATTAGAGTGGGTATTGCGAGGACGGGAGTGGGATTAAAACAGTAGTCCTCCCACGCCACAAACAACATGAACACCCAGCCAGCAGCTGCTGCTCTCCGGCCACCCATATCTGAAGACAGTGCCGCCACCAGCAGCAGCGCAGATATAAGGGATAACTTCAAATTACAAGTAATGGGGGGGGGGGGGGCATGACAAATTCTGTGAATGGTAAGGGGGATGCAACTGGAAAAGTTTGCACACACTGGACTAGACTGCTCCTGCCCTGAATCAGACACCCATCTCCTAGGTATGATAGAACTATGCCAGGGTATTGTGCCATGTTCTGATTCCATATTGGGCACACTGCCTCCTCCTGGGATGGGAAGGGAATTGCACCACAAGTTCCCCCACTCACGGTCTATGAAATCTCTCCGATCCATGGTGTCTTCCTCAATTGGAGCAGTAGAGAGGTCCTCCCTTGGCCTGCCCACCTGAGACACTGAATTACTCATCCCCCCTTTTCCCCATCTCCTCCTCTCTCCTAGTTACTATGTGGTAGTAATCCCAGCCATCATTCACCATCTTGGCCATGAGAAGGTATGCATCCACCTCAGCTCCCTCCCTGAGACTGTCCACCTGGCTGTCACCTTGGAGATGCAAACCCAGAATCACACCCTGATGGAGAAGGATGTGGAGAAGCCAGGAATCTTTGAGTGCATCAGCTTCAAGGTGAGCTCAGGTGCTGCTCCTGATTCTATAGGGAGCGCTCTCGCCTCCAAGTCAGAAAAGAGCCCTGTGCCCCTAGTGCATGCTATGCTATACCCCACTGCTGTGTGCAATGCTACCCTGAGTTCTCTAACCAAGCAGGTTCCGTCCATCCCTACCACCCCTGGGCAGAGCATCCAACAGTCTAACTGACTAGAAAAGATTTCCATTATTTAAACTAAAATTTACTACTTTGCTCAGTTTCATGCCATTTAATCCTAGTTAAACCCTGCAGGAAAACCAGCCCTCTTCTTCCTTGGTGTTTACACTGTTCAAGTATTTGTAATTCATTAACCAATCTAATGTATATGGACTAAGTTCTTTTCATCTTTCCTCATAAATCAGTCACTCTAGTTTGTTAAGAGTGTGGTTCTGCCCTAAAATGTGACTAGGTAAAACGGTTCCCTTCCTACGCAGTAACACACAAGCTTCTATGTGCATTCAGGTTCATGGTTCCTGACACATTGGTTTTTCTCCCTTTCACTCCTGTTCTCCCCACAGAGTCAGCCCAGCCCAGTGAGAGGGAGCTGGAGTCTGGTCTGTGTATCAACAAAAGAATTACTAAGTTCTCATTGCAGAGCCTTTATTGCAGGTGATGATGTGAGTGAAGGAAAGAGCCCAGTATGACTCTCAGAGCCCAGGGGGAGTATGCGGTTAGAAAAGATCTTTCTACTTGGAAACTGAATCCCTTCTATCTAGCCTGAGAGACGACAAACATGGAGCCCAACAAAGCCATTCTTACAGCTTCACTTTTCAGAGTTGAACTGCTCTCTAACCATTTGTGGTGCTCGTCACTGGATGTCCTGGGCTTTATTGACATCACTCTGGTACTGAGGTGCACTGAACTGTGCACAGTATAATAGTCGTACCAGTGCTGTGTTAGTTGGCTTCACATTAGATGACACATGGCCTCTCTTAGGCCAAGAATACTGTCTCCAGGGTCCCGCTTACAGGTTGGTCTTCAAGTGGTGCAACCCTACAATAACAAATCAAGGGTCATCACTGCACGTGGATGAGTGCCCCACCTCCCACCATGCCCCCTCCTGCTCCTTATCCTTCCAAATGTTCCTTGTAGGATCAGGTTGGCTAGAAATGGGCGCCAGCCACAGAATTTGGATCCAGATCTCCAATGTCCTGCAGTTTCAGGGTTGTTTAGCTCTGGGGCCATTTACCATTCTGGTGTGTGAGAAATAAAATCTCACTGATGTATTTGTTTTCTTTTTTCCTCTTGCCTCAACTCACCCCTCCCCTGCATTCTGCAGGTGCCAGCCTTCGTTCCTAGGGGAAAACAGTTTAATGAACCAGTAAGTCTCACATCTCCCAACCCCCTTTGTTCCCATAAACCAGAGGGCTCCAATCCACCCCCCTCCCAGCTAAATGAAGAGAGGAGGAGAAGATATGGAGGCTGGGATGAGACAGGGAAAAAGGAGGAGGAGGGGAAATGGGGACCTAGACAATAGGAGGAGGATGGGCAGAGGAGGGAGAAGGGGGAACAAGGGGAGCCCAAGAATGGGTATGGGAGGGAGAAGAGGAGGAGGAAAAAGCCTGTGGAGGGGGAGGATGGAGAGAGATAAGAGGAATGGGGATTTTTTTTAATCCATAATCTCCTGGGAACATAGGAGATGGCAGATAAAGGCCTGTCTCCTAGGACCTACCCTGGGTGGGTTGGCAGAGTAGCTTCCCCACACATGGTGGCCTCCGGTTCTCAGTCCCGCCACTGAGGCGCCAGTTTCCTTTGCATCTCTCAGGCAGAAGAAGTGGCCTCTGTACATGCAGTGATCCACATGGGGGATAGGGTGAGCTACGAGGGCCGCAAGAAGGTGCTGGTAAGAAGACAGAAGACAAGGATTGTCATAGACACAGACAAGCCCTTCTATAAACCTGGAGAGACAGGTACGAATGGCAAGAGGCACGTGGAGCTTGGGGGTGGGGACTCGGTGGCTGTCCACAGCATGGGATGGTGATCTCCTCAGATATAACCAGCTATGCAGGACAGGGCCTGAGGGAAAATAGATCCCTAAGTCACCAGGTGCTGCAGGGAGTGGGGTGGGTGTGTCACTACAAGGTGCTCTCCCCTCTGAGTCAGCACTGACCCCAGGGGCTCTATGGTGGTGGAAGTACTGTCTCTCAGATGGGACCTGAAAGCAAGGCCATGGCTACTCAGGTCATGGGACATCCCCTGGAGCTTTTGCCAGAGTATTATGGTCTGTATTAGAGCAGCACCTAGAAACACCACACCAAATGTCCATTGTATTAGCTGCTGGGGAAACACACAGTGAGAGACAGTCCCTGCCCGCCAAAGTTTACAGTTTAAATAGACCAGACAGACAACAGGTGGGAGGGGCAAGAAGAGCTGCTGTTTTATAATAATAAATAAAATAAATAAATAAAATTAAATTATTATTTATTAATTATTATTATTATTATTCCAGGACACATGTAATGAGTTTACCAGGCCTCATCTCCATATAAACCATCATAGGCAGAAGTGTGTTATTGCAGGGGATCTTCAGGAAAGGGTCAGTAGCTCTGAGGATAAGAACAGGGAGAGGATATCTGAGACTAGGAAGGGAGGTACAGAGCTATCCAGGGGTCTGTTGCACACTGAGTAACTTGCTGTGCTTTCTATATTTCTTCAGTGAAGTTTCGAATTGTGACCCTTGATGAGGATTTTAAGGCCATTGATAAAGTGGTGAGTATCCCTCTGGCTCTCCAGGAAGTAGGGGCCATCAGTGTGCTGAGTGTGCCAAGCCTCAGCAGATAAACAGAGTGATACCCACAGGAATTACACTTGTGAGAGACACCTAACCTGCCCTGTGTGCCCCCTATTAATAGAGAATAGGGCTGGGATCGCTCCTGTTGTTTTAATTTAACTGGAATAAAGGGGCCCAGAGAGCCGAAGGTATTAGCATAAACAGTGTCAAACAAGGTTCAGGGTTTGGCATACAGACACTTCAGCTTGCTTATTACCAAGGCAAACACACCATTAAAAAGCCTGCTAACCTTTCATTAAAGATCCAGAAAAGTAGGAAAGAGAGTTAATGCATTTGAAATGTAAAGTATTAAGTAAGGCTTTCATTTAAATAATATCCCTTGTTCCCTTTCCCTTTAGCTGTAGAGAGTTTTTAGAAGGAAACCCCCCTTCTGACAGGCTTTTAGGTAGCATCAAAGATGGTAATAGCTGTTCTTTTGGGGGGAAAGAGAAGTTAGTTGAAATGGGCTGGCGCTGTTAAGAAGACAAAACAAGACAAACACACACAGGAGGGGAAGAGAAAAGACCAGCAAAGACAGAAAATGCAGCTTCTGTCTCTGAGGTTGACTTTCACTTGCAACCTCACTGCTGGAAAAACACGGGAGTGGCTGACAAACCCATGTGCCATGCCTAAGACCTGGCAAACTTTTATCAACATCAGGCTGGTTAGGGCATTGCTTTTAGTTGCCTCTTTCTGGTCACAGGCTTACAGCAGTGCTGTAAAAGATACAGTCTTGGCCAGTTAAGCCAGACTCGGAGGGTGTGTCTATGCTGCAATAAAAGACACATGAAACAGCCACAGCTGGCCCAGGTCAGCTCATTCGGGCTCACAGGGCTTGGCCTGTGGGGTTATAAAACTGCAATGTAGACACTCAGGCTTGGGCTGGAGCCCAGGCTTTGAGACCCTGCGAGAGGGCAAGGGTCAGAGCCTGGGCTACAGCCTGAGCAGAATGTCTACATTGCTATTTTTAGCCTACGAGCCTGAGCCCGAGTCAGCTGACCTGTGCTCTGTGACTCAGTGCCATGAGGAGAGGGGTAGGAAAGAGAAGAAATAAGGTGGGGGAGGAAAAGAGCACACAAAGGGGGAGGGGCACCAGAGGCGGGGGTTGTGTGGTCTCACATCCTAGGTGGTGTTTGGGATTCAGCTGAAGCTGGTAGAGGTGACTGTCATCTGGCTTCCCTTTCTGTCCCAGTCTGGTTAGGACATCTCTCAGGATTAGAATAAAGGTTCCAGGGGACAGTGAGGATGGCACCCATGATGGTGAAACTTGCTCCAGTCACCAATTTTTCTCTCCAAAAAGGAGCAAGGGGTGGAATAGCCTGTCCCCTATTATTCTGTCCACCAGTTAGGCCGAATTTCCAAATTACCAATTTTGGTTCATTGATTTTTGGTCTCACTGTCTTGTTTACCAAGCATGATCTTAACGCAGTGCCTGAATCACTTCACAGTTGAGCTCACAATTAGGGTACATTTGTAGGCCAAATGACCACAACAGGACCTGGTACTCCATGGGAAACACACCTCTGGGGGTCACCTCCCCAGCCCCCTCCATTCCCGTGGCAAAGGGAGCAGAGACCTTGGTGTGAAATGGGGACTGTTTGGGTCTGAGTTTAGGGGCAGGCTCTCCTGAGGTGGGGCCGGTGTCTGGGTGTTAATGATGCTGGGGCACGTGAACGTTGTTGCTCTCTACATAAGTGATGTTGTTTCTCTCTTGTGTTTTGCAGCATCCCCTGGTGCTGCTGCAGGTGAGTGACCAGGAGCTGACCTCCGGGAGCTTTCTTCTCTGCTCCATCATGCCATTTGTGCTCCAGGAGGGCGCCATGCCCTCAATTGCTACCACAGAGATAAGACATCTGCATCTTGGCTGTACTCTGCCCCAACACCCTGCCCCTGCCGTGTTACCAGTGGTTAATGGCCCAGGGCAAAAGTAGAGGCATGACTTGAAGCAACAGTAAATGAGGGGACTATCCAGCTATTCAAAACCCCCCCCCAAAAATAGAGGATGAGGAGACTCAGGGTAGACTGTGACCCCTCAGACAGCCTGTGCATTGGGGCAATGCATGGGGCTGTGATCCCTCAGACAGCCTGTCCATCAGGGCAATGCATGGGGCTGTGACCCCCTCAGACGGCCTGTCCATCGGGGCAATGCATGGGGCTGTGATCCCTGGTACTGTCCTCACTCATTCTGTGTGTGTGTGTGTGTGACTGTGCTTCTGAGAGGCTGTGCATGCATACATGACTGTTCGCAGAAGTGCACATTTGAACACATGTGATTATGCATGTGTGTTCCTGTACAGGATCCCCATGGGAACCGGATTAGCCAGTGGGTGGACGTGAAGCCAAGACAAGGCATTGTGGATCTGTCCTTCCCCTTGGCCTCTGAAGCAGCCACGGGGAAATACCAGATCAAAGTGGGCAAGGATATGCCTCGAGGGCTTGCAGCAACCTTCAAGGTGGAGGAATATGGTGAGTCTCAGAAGGAAGTGTGAGACAGCATTAGGAGCTGGGGAATGGAGCCTGTAATGGGAGCCTCCCTGCTAGAGTCCATGTTTCTATTCATTAGATTTCTCCGCTTAGGTAAACTGCAGTTTTGGGGTACAGAGTCCCCTCCCCCACATCCAGTCCCTAGTGCTTTCCATCCTGTGCTTCATTCACACAGCCACACACTGCTCCCCTGGTGGCACCCCAGTCCCACCCTGGAGGGAGAGAGTGGAATTCAGCTCCAATGTGCATTCAGTCCTGAGCTCCAACTTCTCATATGTACTAGTGCACAGACCTCCACAGTGGGGCCCTAGCCCTGTGCTGACAGCTCCTCCAGCAATTTAGTCTCCATGTTCCATCAGGCCAGGGCTTCACTTTCACACAATCGGTGCTCCCCTAGTCTGGAGGGATCTCAGTCTCCTGGGAGTGAGGCGGAATTCAGTCACCATGTTAACTCAGTCCTGACTTCCTGCTCCCTTCCACCCCTCAACTGCTCTCTCCATGGGACCCCTGGCCTGATGGTACCTATTCCCTCCTAAGGGTGAGTTACTCTCCATATCCATCTAGTGCTGGGGCAGTGTTTCAGAGATTCTGCTGTGGATGCAGAGGGTGAGTTCCCCTATTTGGATTATGCCCTCAACCTGCCCCAACTCTCTTCTGCAGAGCTGCCCAAGTTTGAGCTGGTGTTTAACGTTCCGCCACTGGTCACCACTTCGGAAGAGGAATTTCAGTTCACGGTTTGTGGCAGGTGAGTGGCACTGCTCTGTCACTGTCCCATCCCCCACATCGGAGAGTGACCTCTTGCTGCCAATGTACTGGCAGGAGTGTAAGGACCTCCAGTGGTGTCTTCTCTCTCGTAGTGGTGGGGGCTCAAATCACAGCAAGGAAAAGATTCCTCCAACACCCAATCATTAGACACGTCTGAAGAGGCACAAGGTAGAGGTGTTCGGAACCTAGAATTCCTGTTCCGTGAGAAATTCCTGAATTTAAAAAACATCGTTCCAAAACAGAACAAAAACAATCTGAATTTACCACAGGACCGCAGCTCCCAAATTTGGTTTTGACCATTTCAAAACGTTTCCAAGACTCCCCATGCTGCCCTGAGCCCTGACAACTTGCCAGATAGGGAGCCAGACAGCTTGGAGATGCTGGGAGCTTGGAAACTGGGGCTCCCAGGGCTTCTGGGCTGCTGATGAGCCAGAAGCTTGGAAACCCTGGTAACCCCAGGTCTGCAGCAGTCCACCTAGCAGGTGTCTCTGGAGCTGGGGAGCGGGAGCCTGGAAGGCTGCCCCTGGCAGCTTGCCAGGTGGGCTGCAAAGAAGTGGGGGAGCCAAAATGCTGGGAATGACTTTCCAGCGGAAAATCAAAATTTTCCTGACAAAATTGAAAATTTCCCACAGAAAATGCCTTTATTTGTAGAAAGTGAATTTTCCATCAGCAAAACATTCTGACAGAACTGCCGACTAGCTCTGCCACAAGGGCTATGTGGGGAAAGCCCAGACCTCAGTGGAGATACTGATTGAGGAGGATCCTTTCATACAGACCCTGTTCCCCATTTAAAGAGGATACAGTGCAAGTGAGGTGACTTCCAGGGGTGTATATCCTGCCGACATCTCAGGCCCTCTTCCTTATTTCAAAGGGGGTGCGGTGGCTGGAGAGGTAGACACTTTTAATATCCATCTTCTCCCTCGGAAGGGGTTGCTGGTGCCCTTCATTCTACTCTTTTTGCTGAAGTATCTGATCCATCTGTCAGTGTTTTCTGTCCTTCTGATCCAGGTACACCTATGGGAAACCTGTTCAGGGGAAGATAAAGGTTATTTTGTCTCAAAGCCTGTTCAATCTCCATGAAAAAGAAGAAAACATTACATTGTCCACGTGCACTGTGGACCTTGTGAACCAGGTGAGCAGATGAGGAAGGGGAGATGACAGTCATCTGCAAGAACAGAATGTCGGTCCATCTAATGTATCTAGGCATTTCTAATGTGCCCTGGTCCAGCTAGTCTGATTATTATTTCTCCTGCCTCACCCAAGCAGATCATAAGTCGATCTGCCCTGTTATCTTGCCACCTGACTTACTACATTAAAGCACTGGTCTTGCTCTCCTGTCTCCCATATCTGACAGAAGCCAATGCTGAATGGTTGGGAGGAGGGGAGGGGGTAGGAGGGAAGTATTGTAGGGCTGGCTTGACCTGAGTAATTGGACATGGGTGAGGTCTAATTTCTTGGGAGACAGGATTAGGGAAGTAAATGGATCAACAGCCTGGAAACAGAATGTCTGTGTTAGCTAAGCCCTCTAGAATGTGCAACACTATCCCACAGGAGGAATTTCTTCTTCCAGTACCCTCCATCATATCACATGGAATCAGATCACTGTTCTCTCGCAGCTCACCTCTCATTAAACCAGATCAGACCACCAATTGTTCCATCTATTCCAGCGGTCTGTTTCCTCCCATAATCAAACAGATTATTGATCCATCTCAGCTGCCTGGTATCCTGGTTCTGACAGGGGCCAGCACTGGATGCGTCATAGCTAACTCCTATACACAATGCACCTAAATATGCAATTTGTTCCATATTCTTCTTCTCCCAATGACTCCAGATCCTCCTCACTCAGTCTACAAGTCAAACCAGGATTTTCTAAATGTCAGCACGCAAAGCTGAGACCTGAAAGTCCAGCTGGGTCTTTGCAGCGCTAACAACCCAACCAGCAGTAAAGGCTCTGCAGCTGGAACACCGTCACAATTCTGCCAATGAGGCACAAGGCAGGTTGGATTCCAGCTCTCTGCTGTTTGGGCTCTGCAGGGTTAACAGGAGCAAAACCATGTGTGTTAGACACAGACCACAATAACAACACTTCTTTGCCCTCTCTCCTGCATCGGAGGAGCTGAACATACCCTCAGAGAGGGTCAGAGATTTCCAAGGCCAGATGGGATCACCTGATCATTTAGTCTGATGTCCTGTATACCAAAGGCCACCAACACCACCCAGCACACACACACTAAGATCAACAACTGTACTGGAACCAAAGTATTTTGGCCTTAAGAGACTAAACTATTATGTGCCACAGGCAGAGAATAGGAAAGACCCTCTACCAATACTAACTGGCTGAGCTCGGCCTAGCTCAAGTTGTCAAAGCCTGTGTTCTTACAGCTAAGGGCATGGGGTCTGGTCCCAGTTCTCTCTAGGAATGTGTGTGATTTCTCTAATAAACTTACCTTTTGTCTGCAGCCATGGATATATCATTCATCGGTGCCTGTCTAATCAATGTCATTTCTCCTCTCCATAAGTGAGGAGTCCACCATGGTTTTGATAAGATGTACATGGTTTTGAACTTCTAAGCAGTCATGGGACAGAGGGGAGGATTTTTAAGACTACCCAACATCTATAAACCACAGCCTCACTAACGTGTCTTTCTTTCTCTTTCTCTTTCTCTCCATCCATCTCTATGTCCCCAGACGAACAAGAAAGGTTGTGCCATTTTTACAGTAGATATGGATGAGCTAGAAATAAACAGCACTGGCTGCGGGAACAGTTTTTTCATTGTAGCAGAACTGGAAGAAGAAGGAACAGGTGCGGGGGAGGGGGGGTGGCAGGAGGGGAAGAGGAGAGGGGAGACACAGCCATCGGCCTGTGCTACTCTTTTTCCATGAACCCCCTAACTAACTGCATTTGTGTTTGGTTGCCTCCACACTTCTCCATTTCCAGTACAGGTTGTTTTTTAACCTCGGATCTTTGAGCCAAGCCTCAGCCACTTCCAGTTTCTGGTATCTTCAGGGGGACTGAATTCCATTGTGTCTTAGTTATGGTGTCTATTAGGGGTCACTAGTCTTCTGCCACACCAGTGATTAGAATTCTTCTTTCTAGTGTCCCTGCTCACTAGATTTCTTAGTTCCCCAAAGAGAGTCCAACAACAGTCACCAGCCAGTCACTAAAGTAAGCGCCAGCTCCACAAAACGTGACTCTCAATCAGCCACAGAACCATAGCTAGCCGTAGGCTAAGCAGCATCTTATCCTTATGTCCCCGGTCAGTCATAAGAGTCTTTCCCCCACAGTTAGTCCCTCACCACAGTCTCTTTGATAAGTTCCTATGCTAAGGACTAGGTAGTCTTGTTCACATATTCCTGTCTCTCTGGCATCCCCAATACCAACACTGCTTTCTTCTAATCTGCCCCAAATGCCTCCTCATCCATCAATCAGACCATAGCATGCCATGTGCCAAACCCCCACCAGCTGCCCCTTGCTCACTGTATCGAGCTCTAGCTTTTCTCCCCTGTCTTCAGGGCTTGACACAGCTCCACCCCAGCCTACATCTCTGACATCATCTCCTATTGTGTCCTTCTTTGTTCTGTCTTAGCCCTCCGTGTCCCCCCTCTGCCATCTCCATGCCTTTCTCTGTGCTCTCCCCTGTGCTTGGAATAACGTCCCAATCCCAGTCCGGTTGCCTCCCAACCCTCTCCTCAGTCAGGTCCCTCCTGAAGACTTGCTTCTTCTGCATGGTCTGCAAACACTAATCTTCACCAGTCATAAGTACTTTGCAGGCCAACTGCACATGGGAGGGAAGACATGGGAGAGTAAACAGAGCTTGACATGTTTTACTAAAGTAACACAGTCCCTTGGCTCTCCCAGTGCATCTTATCAGCCAGTAATCAACTGCCTTAGTTGGTGTGACAAAGTCTCCCCATAGTGGCTGGCTGCAGTGACCAGAGCAGCCTCCTACCTACCCGCAAGTAACAGAGTTGCTCCTTTGGCTCTAGTAATAGTGGCTGGTGCTGAAAGTTGTGGGTTCAAATCTCAATGTCCATATGGATGTGGCTCAGGCTTGTTATGTAGCTGACATTTAGACTGTAAGCTTCATGGGGAGGACACTTGCCTTATTTTTTTGTCTCCTCTAGTGTTGAGTGCTTAACAAATGAGTCAGCATTTAACAGATGTCTCCTCTCTCTGCCCAGGAGCCACGAACATGGGAATAGTCACAGTTGCTATCGCTACCAAGGTAGTGGAGGTGACCTTTGTCAATCTCAACCCCTTTTACAAACTTGGATTTCCATACACGGGAAAGGTAACGCACATTCCCCCCCACCCCTTCCCTTACCAAGGCAGTGACCCCTCTTCATACTTGGGAGGCAGGCATGGGGGAGAGGAGAGAATAATATTGCTGGGAATAAAATATGTGGAAAATACTCAGCTGGTGTAAATTGGTGTAGCTCCATTGACGTCAATGGCGCTATGCTGATTTATGCCAGCTGAGGATTGGCTCCTCTGTGTCCACCTTTATGAGAAATTCTGCCACCCTCCCCCCATTCCCTCCTCTCTCCCAGCCTAGTAACCAAGTATGGGGAGTTAACTATTTGGAAGATGGATTCTGTGGTCTCTGGAGGGCTTGTAGGTGCATTTCTCAATGTTCTCCAACATTGATGTACTCTTCTGCTCTTAAAAATCTGTCTCTGTAAGGACATACATGCAGGGGATGGTGTTACCTTTGGAAAGGTCTCTGCACATTCACTTCAGGCCTAGCATAGGCTACTGTGTAGTGATTTGACAGCTATCACTTCTGACCCCAATGCCCTAGTGTGGTGCTAGAGAGCATGGTACTGCAGCGAGCAGTGTGGGTGGCTCAATAGGGGATGCTTTCCCCTCTGGGTCAGTACTGACCTAATGCTCCAATGTGGGCTAGGAAGAATTGTGCTGCTGGAGTTTCAGATGACATTTAAAATTGAAGTCCGAACCATTTCTAATCTTTAAGGACTAACCCTATACTATTATGCAAAGGAAAAGACGTGTTAAACTCAGTAGCCAAGATAATTATCTTTCTTGTCCTTAAAATCCTTTCAGTAGTCTCTCCCTTTCCTTCTTGTCCTAAATTCTTGCATATTGTTACTCTAGCATAGCTGCTGATGCTGTTTCAGCAGTGGCTATTAGGACCCCTATATCCTGCCAGAACTCACCTGATTTCCAGCATGTAGAGGGTATCATGTCTCCCAACCCCCCCAGCACAGCGATTATTGGAACAGGAGGTGTTTATTTCCTTTTCTTCTCTGCAGATGCGCTTTACCATCAATGATGTTCCCATCAAAAACCACACTGTCTACCTGACTGTGGATGTCAATGATGTGGAGACGCACCTGCCATACGTCACAGATGAGAAGGGCGAAGTCCACTTCTCACTAGACACTGCAAAATGGAACAATACTCTAGTTTCTCTGAGGGTGAGTCACACAGGTGGACAGAGCAGGGTCAGAGCTAGGGGCAGGGCTGGCTCTAGGCACCAGCAAAGCAAACAGGTGCTTGGGGTGGCACATTTGCAGGGGTGGCAGGGGGGATGCAGCATGGGAGCTGAGAACCAACAGGGGGCCCTGGGAGCTGTAGTTCCTTGGTTAGCTCCCTGCCTATAGAGCCAGCCCTGGAGCAGGTAAAGAACTACATTTCCCAGCATTCCCTTGGTAGCGATCAACAGGAACGGGAGGGGGAGTGAGTGAGGTAGCTGAGACCTCATGCTGCAGCTTGCTGTGAATGGAGAGCTCACTGCTAGAACAGGGTGGCACTGTGAATGGGGGAGCAAATATGCCCAAGGAGTAGAAGCCTTTGGCCCAGATATCCCCTTGAGAAGACATCCCCAGACTGGATTAAGGATACTGGTGTGACCTCACCTTGTAGCCCCCAAAGAAAGAATTGGGTGGACTAAATGGGCAGCACACCTCTCTATCTGAAGCCTAGCAAGGGAGATACGTGGATCCCACTAGAATTTAAAATGAAAAGTAAGGGAGGGGAAGCTCTACTAGAGGACCTGGGCAGCTTTAGATACAGTACCAGGCCCATAGGAGGATTTCCACTTCTGAGCCATGGAAGCAGAAATTGACTTTTCCTTTCCAGATTTAGCTAATATTCAGAAAGGGAATCTAGCACCTGCCTTCCAGATTTGAACACCCTCAAAATTCAGGAGTGCTCAAGCTCAATTTGGGCAGCTGTTACTTCATTTCTCCCAAATCAAATATACTGATCTACTGTATGGTTTTGGGGAGACGTGTGTGTGGGAGAAAGAAGCAGGAATAAGAGCCAAGAAACTGATAGAAACAGGCAGAGAAGGAGGCTACAGACGTAGGCTGGACCACTCATGGTGTGGCAGCCCTGGCAGAAGTCTAGAGAAAGGTGTTGGATAAGATGCTGGCTAAAAGGTTTGGGGCTGCGAGCAAGGAAAGTATCTCCTGTGTTTTGTTCCTCCTGTGTTCAGGGAAACTGGACTTTGTACATTCCTTGTAAACACAAAACATTGCATCAAAGAAATGCCTGACTCCAGTTTCTGCTCCCAACTGGAATATACTACAAGACTCCAAATTTTTGGCTAGCTGCTTGGGTCAAAAGGGTAACATTGTTTTCATATTAAATTCAATTTATTTTACTCTGCCTCATAGCTTTCATTTTTCAATCTGCTGCAGATTATGGTACTGAGGACACATAATTGGATTATAGATGTTAGAGAAAGATGGAGTTTTGGGCAGTTGAGCAGGGGATAACTGGGACTTTTGGCACCTGGCAAGGTGGAGAAGGTAGGCTGGGATTCTGGGACAAGTACATTAGCTGTATATTTTTGCAGTGAAATGGTTAACAATGTTGCCATGTAACTGTTATCTGTAGGTTTCCGAGTTAACACATTATTGCATTATTCACACCTCTCTGGCTGTCTGCAGACTCAGGCAGGCATTACTGACTGCATTTAGTTCACATTTTTAAAGTTTTATCTGAAATCACAAGTGTTCAAAACAAAGTTGAAAAGAAAAAGAAAACTCATTCTGGAGTTCAGGTCTGCAGCTGGGGTAGATTCTGCTGTAATTTCTGCCTCTGTGGATTACATGGGGCCCTGGACATATAACTCTGGTGATCGCACTGAGTGTTTCCAGCAGGTACCCCATTTGTAGGCTCCTCCATTGGTTAATTCTGACTGCCTGCCATGCATTTTTGCTCTGAAGGGCAGATACTCCATTATGAACATAACCGAGAAGGATCTCCACACCATTTTAGTAGCAGAAATGGAGGCTTACAACTGGCTGAAACCCTTCTACTCTGAGAGCAACAGCTTCCTAGAGATCCAGCAGGTGGAGGAGGAGCTACCCTGTGACCAGGAACAGGAAGTGCGGGTGGATTATATCCTGGACCGGAATGAGCTGGGCCCTGGGGCAGATCACGTGGATTTCTATTATTTGGTGAGCACCCAGGGCAGTTGGATCACATGATATTTATACAACACTGGCACCTACAGACCCATGAAACGGGTAACTATTCATGGGTCTATAGGCCAATTTGTGGGTTCCATTTTACGCATCTCTTTGTAGATGTTTCGGTACCTGGAATGCATGTCTCTGAAATCTCCCTCGACAGCCTCCCAGCTCCACAGCATTTGACAGCCACCCCAGCTAGCTCATCCAGCTAGGAATGTCTTGAGCCTTGGGGGACAGGCTATTTTCCCCTGTGGCCAGTCTGGCCTGACTCCGTGGGTGGCACCAGAAGGCATGGCTGCCAAGGGAGTGCCTTGGCAGCCTGGCCTTGGATTTCCCACGGGTCCCGTTGTTCAGAGGAAGTCTCCGAGGCAGCTGGGCCCTTGTCCATTCAAAGTTTAAAGATAAAGCACCTGTGAATGTCTCTGCCAGATTCTCCCAGCTCTGCATTTTCTCTCCTCAGAACCCCGGTCCCCTGACAGGCTGTTCTATCTCCTCCGCAGGTTGTCTCAAGAGGCAGGATTGTTCTCAGTGGACAGACTCAGGTGCCAGTTGGTCAGGATGAGAGTAAGTGGGATGCACCTGAAATAAACTCGATGAAAATCATCACAATGGATCAGGCTATTGAGATATCTTAGTATGGTAGGCAGGCTCCTGCCATGCCAGGCTATGGGCGATCTAGTCCAGTGTCCCACCTCCTGCCTTGGTCTGTCTAGTCTAGTATCCTTCCCATTATTGGAGGTTTTTAAGAACAGGTTGGACAAACACCTGTCAGGGATGGTCTAGTATACTTGGTCCTGCCTTGGTGCAGGGGGATGGACTAAATGACTTCTTGATGTCCCTTCCCATCCTACATTTGTATGATTCCTTGACTGGCCCCTGGCAGATGATTCATAGAGAGGCATAAAACTCACACACCACACCTGTTCAGTAGTCTTCCAGGAGGGAGGAAGGTTTACTGACCCTGAGACAATGAGGGGTCAGTATATCCTGGGGGGGTCAATTTTATCCTAGTGAATGTCTCTGTTCTTATCCACATGTCACACTGTCTAGTGTGGCTCACAACCATGAGTGCCAACCGCAGGGCAGACTGCCAAAAAGCAGGGCAAACACACCAAAATGGTAGTATGTTTTGTGATTAGATTTCACCAGGTGTGAACTCCCAAAGCCCTGTAATAGTCTTACCATGGAGTCACAGACAGTCCCCTTAGTCTATCTTGCCACCCAGGCAAGCTGGACTATCTGATAGATGGTCACTTTACACCAAAAATCACAACAATATTCAGGTTACTCCTAGTCCCAAAGGACTAGTCACTTACCCCACGTCAGTTGTACTCAAATCTCAAACCAAAGACAATGTCTATAGCTAATCGTGTCATAAATGAACTAAAAATGTATTAACTAAGAAAAGAAATAAGAGTGATTTACTAGGTTAAAACTGGAAACATACACACACAAATGAGTTACAATCTTAAATTTAAAAAGGTAATATAATCTTCTATAATAAACAGCTCTAGATGTCCGCTAGGGCTGACCCATGCCAAGCAGCATGGGGATTCATAGATTCATAGATTCTAGGACTGGAAGGGACCTCGAGAGGTCATCGAATCCAGTCCCCTGCCCGCATGGCAGGACCAAATACTGTCTAGACCATCCCTGATAGACATAACCTACTCTTAAATATCTCCAGAGATGGAGATTCCACAACCTCCC
>NW_020664463.1:23476850-23507293 GCF_002925995.2 Terrapene triunguis
TGCAATGCAGTCCAAGAATTTGTTGGATAGTCTGTGCCCCGCTGTGTTATTTTCCCACATATATCCGGATAGTTGAAGTCCCCCATCACCACCAAATCTTGGGCTTTGGATGATTTTGTTAGTTGTTTAAAAAAAGCCTCATCCACCTCTTCCACCTGGTTAGGTGGCCTGTAGTAGACTCCTAGCATGACATCACCCTTGTTTTTTACCCCTTTTAGCCTAACCCAGAGACTCTCAACACTTCCATCTCCTATGTCCATCTCCACCTCAGTCCAAGTGTGTACATTTTTAATATATAAGGCAACACCTCCTCCCTTTTTCCCCTGTCTATCCTTCCTGAGCAAGCTGTATCCATCCACACCAACATTCCAATCATGTGTATTATCCCACCAAGTTTCAGTGATGCCAACAATGTCATAGTTGTATTTATTTATTAGCACTTCCAGTTCTTCCTGCTTATTACCCATACTTCTCGCATTTGTATATAGGCATCTAAGATACTGGTTTGATCTTTCCTCCCAGTTTTGTCCTGACCCTCCTTTCTCTCTGCCAATATAGCCCACACTCCCTCTCGTTTCCGACCCATCTCCCAGGTCTCCATGTTCCCCACTTACCTGCGATCTCTTGCTTATGTTTAGGAATCTTTGCTTCTCTCAATCCAGAGAGCATAAAAGGACGGGTTTCTCCTTGTCAGGGATTTTTATCCCCGTCCCCGCAGAATCCAAGCTGATGGGATGAGTTCATGCGCAGGTTTCTTCTTCCTGGAGGGAGTAAGGAATGGAATCAACAAGGTCTCTGTCCTTTGGCTCTACACAATCCCTCATTTTCCTTCAATGGGCCATCCTGTGTGCAGGACGAGCAGTTTACCTTAATCAGTGCTTCTTTTCCTGTTTGGTGAGTGTGACAGAGTGCGACTCACCACTGCAGCGCCTCCTGCTGGCTGTCTGGGGAATTAGCGCTGCACCCTCTTCTGGTGGTGTCTCGCCCACTGTCACCTCTGTTCCTGGACCCATGTCACTCCCAGGACCACGGCATCCTCTTCATGACACTGCCCTCCAGCTGTGTCATACTCCATGTTCCCCCTTCCGGGGGACCTGCAGTCCACTGTCCAGCCACTTCCTTCAGTGGCCCCAGCACCCTCCTTGCTCTTGTGTCAGGGCCTCAGCCTGCAGATCTGTGCAGCCTGCCAGGAGCTGACTTTAGCTTCCTGCGTCTCTGCCTACAGCACTGCTTTGCCCAGGGTACTTGCTGCCCTCCGCCTAAAAGGCAGCCAGTCCTCTTCCCTTTTCAAGCTCCAGGGAGTGACTGACCCTGCTCTGTTCTGCAGCCCTTCTTATACAGGCCATCCCGCCCCTGATTGGCTGCTCTTATAACCCTTCTATGATCCCTAGGGCTGCTTTTAACCCCCTTTCTGCCAGTGTGGGGCAGATGCCCCATCACAGTGAGTTACACAATTAGAGAGGTTTACAATGCAAACACTCAATATAACTTTATACCATGGAATACAGATATTATAAGTAGGATTAATACATGCAGCATCCTACAAGCCTTCCATAAAATCTAAACACAAAACCCGTTCTTATAACACTAGTAACTATTTTAATGATACGAACCCACAGGTAAGCCAGACTAGTTTCCAACTGTGCATTTGTCAGTGTTCAGTGAGACCCGTGACCTTGGCATGAGTTGGCACTGGTCTGCCAGTGTCACACCACGTGCAGGAACTATGAAATCCTCTGCCTCAATAACATACAACAACAGTCAGTTCCACAGGTTTTTTTCTGTTTCACATGGATCTAAATAAGCATCTCCTTCACTTTCCACTCCCTCATACAGCACTGAAGGGCTCCTTCTCATTGACTCTGCCCATCAGCTCTGAACTTGCACCCTCTGCCACACTTTTGGTTTACGCCATATTCGCTGATGGAGAGGTGGCAGCCGACGTGGATGTGTTCATAATCAGCAAGTGCTTCAAACACAAGGTGAGGGTCACCCAGGAGGTGGGGGAAATGGGATGTGTGGCAGAGGTGCGATCTGGCTGGGATGACATACATTCGACAATCCCTGTGCCCTTCTGTCTGTGTTTTTAGCAGGCTCTCTCTCCCACTCTTCCTCCCTCCCTCTCCCAGTCTCTCTCTCCCTTTCTGTCGCTCGTGGCTCATACACCCTCATTGTCTTGTGCCTTTCTTCCATTTGATAAGCCCATCCTGTCTCCTCCCATAGGTGACACTGGACTTCTCAGAGGAGGAGGGCCTCCCAGGGTCAAAGGTCAATCTGCACCTGAAGGCCGACCCTGGCTCCCTGTGCTCCGTCCGCGCCCTGGACAAGAGCGTCCTCCTGAAGGATGATAGAGTCATGACACCAGAGAGTGTGAGTAAACCTGCTCTGTCCCAGCCACACCCTGGCCAGACTAACCCCGCAGGAGGTACCAGGCGAGAGGAGCACTCTGATGTACTGGAACAGGGCTGTCACACGAGGTGGGTGCACCCAGCCACCACCAGCTTCTCTGACCCCTTACATTATGCACAGGGCCGGCTCCAGGCACCAGCGTAGGAAGCACGTGCCTGGGGCAGCACATGCTAAGGGGTGGCATTCCGTCCATTCTTCGGGCGGCACAGTCCAGAAGGCTTTTTTTTTTTTTTTTTTGCTTAGGGCTGCAAAAATGGTAGAGCCAGCCCTGATTATGCACTGGTTGCCAGCAGACCTTTACCTCACTCTGTCCCCTTGCCAGACAGGTGGCTGATTCCTCCTTGTTCCTACAATGGCTGATCCAGGGGCCACCCTTGGAATGAAGGCTGTGGGGGCGGCAGGCAGAGAGATGGAAGGGGCAGCTTCACAGGGGCAGTGGGAACTCCCTTCAGGGAAGGTGTGGTTTGGCAATGGGTTCGCTGCTGGCCCTCTGCTCGCCCTCCTGGTACCTCCTGCTATTTCACCTATGCCACCTTTCTGTGCCATGAGGGGCTCTGGGCTAATGGTACAGTCAGGGGGCTAGGAGCCAGGACGCTTGGGTTCTAGTCCAAGTTCTGCCACTGACTTGCTGGGTGACCTTGGCCCTTGGGTCACTGCACCTCTCTGTGCCTCAGCTTCCTTTTCATCTGGCATGTAGGTTGTGAGACTTAATTCACTGATGCTCATATGCTTCTGTGAGATCCTTGTGTGAAAAGCTTTGGAGATGGGCAAAGTATTATTATAGAGTAACAAAACTGTGCTACCTAGGACTTTCTTTGGCACTATGCTGCAGACTGTGGCTCCTCAAAACTTCATGCTGATAGAAGGGGTAGAATTTAGATCCCCCTGCTCCAAAAGGTCTTGAGGGAAAGGAGAATTGCCATGAGCTTTTAGCAGTATGGGGTCTATGATGCAAAAGTTCAGCTGCCCTGCTCCTTGCCGGTAGAGGGCTATGGTTCACATACACTCTCTCTCTCTCTCTCTCTCTCTCTCTCTCTCTCTAACCAGTTCAGTACAGTAAGCTCTGTTTTCCCATTCCAGGTGTACAATCTGGGATCTGAAAAGGATTATATGATTGGCGGCCGAGGATTTGTTTATCGCTTGGAAGACTTTGAGCCATATCCTTGTCTGCCCCCTGTCCTTCCCTTCCCCACCACTCCCCGGAACAGACGCTCCTTGATGGTAGCTCCCTGGTATCAAAGCGAGGCTGATGTCTATAGTCTGTTTAAGGTGGGTATCTTCTTTGCTCCTGAACCAAACTTCTCCTAAGCCTGTATTGATCACTGGTATGGCGTATTGTACATACATCGGAGTTTGTAAGGAAAACCAGAATTGTGAGATTTGCTAACAATCCCCTGTGCTTAACTGTTCCCAAGACCGAATTAAGTTTGATGGGGGCCCAGGGGTGTTATAGTTTGGGGGTCCTTCTCTGCATATTCAATTCCTTCCCTTTGCTGTTTTACCACCACTCAAAGCCAAACACTCTATTTTTAAATTACTGTGCTTATTTCAGTCCCGGTTTTGAAATGTGGTATACCAATTGTAAAGCTGAATGAAAATTAAAACAAAGTAAACCATTTTAATTCCAGCACCTATTGATAGTAATACACATGGTGATGTATGGCGTTAATTTGCGAATTCCCTGTAGCAGTGGTATTCACTTACATTTTCTGGCAGGCCGGATAAGGCTGTGTCCAAATCTTGGCAGTAAAAGGGTGCTCTCTAGGGCCAAAGGGCTCGTCAGGTGTTTGCCTTTTAGTGAGCCTGCCACCAGACAGGGGTTGCAACCTTCCAAGAGTGGTGTGCCAGATTGTATTTATTAATCACAGAATAAAAGGTTAAGAGTGCGGGTAGAAAATATTCCAACAAAATATGGCAAACAAATAGCTATACAAATACACTGTCGTGCTATTAAAACAGTATGCTATTAATATTAATTCTGTTGAAACGATGACATTAAAATTAGAAGTTAAACGCAAAATAAATGAACAGCCATCTAATTTCCCTTTCTCATTGCCTGAAATTTAACTGACACTTGCTCACACCATCTTTTTTTCCTGGAAAAGTATAGTGCCACACTCAGCCAAGTTAACCAATGAAAGCACATCAATTACTGATCACTTTATGTTGCATTAAGTGTCTGATTAGAAGTGTACCACTCTACATCGAACTGTATCAACCCAGTCTAACTCCAGTGTGTTTAAATGTAAATGAAAAGTTTCTAAGCTAAATATATGGCACAATGATAAATAGAGGGAAAATAAACTGAAGTGCATCTGCCCAGTCCTCATCAATTCAGTCCCCCAAGTCCTCATCAGTTCTGCTCTGTAGACCCCCCCATTGGCTCAGCCCCCCAATCAGTTCTGCCTCTTGCTTTCCCATCTGCCCAGCTCCCATCAGCTGTGCCTGTTCTTAAAAAAGGTAAATTTTATTCAAAACAAAAAAGAAAGAAAATACATCTGGAATTTAGGCTGTTACTAGATTTTAAAAGAGCAATTCCAAAAATTAAGCACCCAAAATAGCTTTCTTGGGGGTTAAGCTTAAAAGTTACAAGCAAACAAAAGCATCTGGGGTTAGCACAGAGGAGTCCATTAGCCATAAGAAATAAACAGAAATAACCCTAGTCATGTCTTTCTAAACATTCCTCATCTACTTGCACATTTGGAGTTCCAGATAAGTAGTTCTAGGTATGATCTGATGATTTATGATCATACCTGGCTTAAAGCTGCTTACAGCATTGCTGCTGTGTCTCCGCTCTCTGGAGAACAACCACAGACACAAAGGGAAAGTTTCTTTCCCAATTTTAAAAAGTTCTAGCCTTCCCATTGACTCTTTTGGTCAGGTGCCCTTTTCTTTACCTGGGGGACTTTGTTAACCCTTTACAGGTAAAGCAAGCAGAGAACAGCCACCAACAGGGACTTTATAGCTAAGTGGCTGGCTGGGTGTCTACAAAAGGGAGCTCCCCCACCCCTTCATTTATCACAGTCTGTGAGACACAGGAGGCAATTGTCCTGCTCTACTCAGCACTGGTGAGGCCTCAGCTGGAGTTCTCTGTTCGATTCTGGGCACCAAACTTTAGGAAAGACATGGACAAACTGGAGAGAGTCCAGACGAGAGCAACAAAAATGATAAAAGGTTTAGAAAGCCTGACCTGTGAGAAAAGGTTGAAAGACTTGGGCATGTTTATTCTAGGGATAAGAAGACTGAGGGGGGAACTGATCACAGTCTTCAAATATGTTAAGGGCTGTTACAAAGAAAACGGTGATCAGTTGTTCTCCATGCCCACTTAAGGTAGGAAAAGAAGTAATGGGCTTTCTGCAGCAAGGGAGAAAAACTTCCTAACTGTAAGGATAGTTAAGCACTGGAATAGGCTTCCAAGGGAGGTTGTGCATTGTGGTATTCCCATCATTGGATTTTTTTAAGAATGGGTTAGACAAACACCTGTCAGGGATGATCTAGGTTTACTTGGTCCTGCCTCAGCACAGGGTGCTGGACTAGATGACCTTTCGAGGTTCCTTCCAGTCCTACTTTTCTATGATTCTATGACTTCTGCAGCCTACGCCGCTGTGAGAGGTGAGGTTCTGAAGTCAAGGAGAGAATAGGGATGGGAATTATGGTTTCGTTGCAAGCGATTCTCCTCCCAAATCTTGCTGTGTTTTTCCAGTGAGGTGTGAATGGTCTTTTACAAAGGCAAAATGCCCATTGCAGTAAATGAGTTTTGCAGGTGACTTCAGCAAAAGCAGAATCACGCTCATGATACTGACTTATACCAAGGGCTTCACAGGACTGTCTAAGCTTTATAATACAGGAAATGCCTTTGGACTACGCTACCCAGAATCCTCAATAGCAAGAAAAAAACAAACAACCCAAGAATAATGATCTTTGGGGGAATTGTGGGAAAATGACCTTTCAAATCAAGGATTTTTCTCTGTATACAGTGACCTATAATGAATGACTGTGTCCCAAATGGCAAGACTCTAACTCGGCAGGAACATGTATACTCTACAGATGCTTATACCTTACATGAATGGTTACGGCACTTTTCAAAAGGTTATTACATAACTAGAGGAGTTGTGCAATAACTAGCCAGTTTTGTCATGTATAAAAGCGACTGTTACACATAAAGATTGAAATTCATCCCTCCCGAAGGGTGTGCATTCAGCCCAACATTTCATCCCCTCCTGGGGCAAACCCTGGAGGCGTTATTCAAACCAATGGGCCACATGCTTAATTAAGTCCCTATTCAGATAAGTTGCCAGTAACTTCCATGGGAGTTTTCCATGAGTTAGGACTGACTAATAAGTTGCACAAGAATCCTAGGGTTTGGCCTGGTGTTCCGATACTGCATGGTCCAACTTTTGAACAGATTTATAACATAGTAAAGTTGGTTTTGTTCATGAATTGTTTTTTAATAGATTTAGTGGAGCTGATTCTGAGCTCATTGTTATCAGGGTAAAACCTGGGTAATTCCATTGACCCAGGTAGAGCTGAACTTGGTTTACTCCCATGAGAGAGAAGAATCAGCTCCAATATTTATCACAAATTTGTCTGCACTTTGTCACACATTTTCCTGGGCCTGACAGTGTGAAATTTGGATTCTATATGAATATACAGAATGTTGCAACACTTTGGCTGCCACTGTCTCACTAATTAGAATTTGCTGTGATGGTTTTTCTTTCATTGCTCCCCCTTCCCTCCTATTTTTTCGTTCTCTCCATTTTCTACAGCAATTGAGAATGAAAATTTTAACCAACACCAAAGTGAAGAAGCCCGTTTCCTGTGAACGGCCAACCTACGAGAGAAGAATCTTGCATGCTGGCAGAACCCAGGACAGTGATAATGGTGAGAACTGAATAGTCTTCTGCTGACTCCCTGCCAGAATGTGTCTGACTGAGGGAGGCTAATCCCCACCTGACCCTCCCCTTTCTCCTCTCCGAACCTGCTGCCATAGTCTCTCCTGTTGCATCTTTTGTTCTATATATAAAAAACATAATATGAAGGACCCATAGGGGCAAAGAGGGGTCCAGCTAACTATGTTTATTAACTATGTACAACATGCAAGGCCAACTACATATACACATTGCTGCTCTGTGTGGGTTCTTGTGGCTCCTGATTCATACAAAACAGTGAACAGTACCAGAAGTCTAACAAACTCCATCCAATACAAACAAGTGGAACCAATTACAACTACTCCACAACACACAGAACACCACCTCTGGGAGAAACCATGGCACCAGTACCCACCACGTGAACTCTACCAGAACATCATCAATTTATTAAGACTGCTCTTAACTAGAGCTGAATTATCTGTTCTCCCTAAGGGACTGAACTTCTGCACCATCACAGAACCTGATACCATACTAACACGTGGAGAATTAGAAGAATTCTTCCGCCAACTCCACCTCAAAGAATTCCTTCATAACAATGATGACACCACTCACAATTACCATGTCCCCTCTGACAACCATCAGAAAAAAGAATCATCTGACTGGACACCACAGAGCGGACAAAACCATACTCTTGATCATGACATTGATTGCTCCAGGAAAAAAATGACTGTGAGGTACTTCGCAAACATCACATCCACCACAATGTCTCCACCATCAAGAGGACAGCTATACAGTATCTGAAATCTAACCACCAGATAGTGGCTGAACAGGCAGACAAAGAGGAAGCCATCATAGTAATAAATGGAGATATCCTATCTCCTAGAACTGGAAGGGACCTTGCAAGGTCATTGAGTCCAGTCCCCTGCCTTCACTAGCAGGACCAAGTAGTGATTTTGCCCCTGATCCCTAAGTGGCCCCCTCAAGGATTGAACTCACAACCCTGAGTTTAGAAGGCTAGTGCTCAAACCACTGAGCTATCCCTCCCCCCAGTCCTTAACCATGTTGATTATTAGGGCCCTATCCAATTCACAGTCCATTTTGGTCAATTTCACAGTCATGGGATTTTAAAAATCATAAATTCCATGGTTTCAGATATTTAAATCTGAAATTTCATGGTGGTGTAATTGTAGGGGTCCAGACCCAAAAAGGAGTTGTGGGGGGGTCACAAGGTTATTGTGGGAAGGGGTTGCAGTACTGCTACCCTTACTTCTGCACTGCTACTGGTGGCAATGCTGCTTTCAGAGCTGGGCAGCTGGAGAGCGGCAGCTGCTGGCCGAGATCCCAGCTCTGAAGGCAGAGCTGTCACCAGCAGCAGCGGAGAAGTAAGGGTGGTATGGTCTGGTATTGCCACCCTCACTTCTGTGCTGCTACTAGTGGGGCACTGCCTTCATAGCTGGGTGGGCGGAGAGCAGCGGCTGGTGGCCGGGCGCTGAGCTCTGAAGGTGGCACCCCACCAGCAGTAGTACAGAAGTAAGGGTGGCAATACCGCCATCCCCCTAAAATAACCTTCTGACCCCTCCTGCAATTCCCTTTTGGGTCAGGATCCCCAATTTGAGAAATGCTGGTCTACCCCATGAAATCTGTACAGTATAGGGTAAAAGCACACAAAAGACCAGATTTCACTGCGGGAGACCAGATTTAATGGTCCGTGATGCGTTTTTCGTGTCCGTGAATTTGGTGGGGCCCCTATTGATTGTTAACAAGGCCAACCAAGAACTCTCTGACACTATCTACTATTATGAACTCAAAGAAGACCTCACACCACAATTTACCCATGAATTTAAGGGTATCATTAAATCCTTCCCCAGACAACTCCTAGAGAAACTCTACAGACTCATCCTCCCACGAACCCACCGCGGGGATGTTCTACATGCTTCTACATATACAAATAAGGGAACCGAGGCAGACCAGTTATATGTGGCCATGGCACTCTTACTGACGGAATATCGGGACTCATAGAAACCACCCTCAAACCAGTGAAAGGGCCACCTTCCTCCAGGACACAACCGACTTCCTCCAGAAACTCTGCAACATTAACAACATCCCTCAGAACACCATCCTTGCCACCACGGATGTCACCTCCCTACACACCAGCATTCCTCACAATGACAGCATAGCAGACTACCTCAAATATTTACAGACAGTGGACACTGCTCAGATATCCACCCCAAACACATCTCCAAACTCATCCATTTCATCCTCACCCATAACAATTTTACATCCAACAACAAACACTTTGTCCAAACCATGCGAACAGCTGTGGGTACTAGAATGGCTCCCCAATATGCCAACCTCTTCGTAAGCGACCTTGAAGAAGAATTTTTGACAAATGCACCATATAACCAATGATATACCTGAGATACATTGATGATATTTTCATCCTCTGGACAGACAACTTAAACTCTCTCATAGATGTCCCCCACAACTTCAACAACCACCATCTGTCCATTAAACTCTCTCTGAAACACTCCCATACCAGCAGCAACTTCCTGGACACCACGATCAGCTGCAACAATGGAACCCTACAGACAACTATATATAAAAAACCCATGGATCACCACATCTACCTTCATAAATCCAGCAGCCACCCCAAATACACCAAGAAATCTGTTATCTACAGCCACTATTCAGATACCACAGAATATGCTCCGAGGAGAAAGTTCAGGATATACACCTTAGCACAATCAGTCACCTTCACTAAACAAAGACACTCCACCAGAGAAGTAGATTGCATCATGGAATTGGTCAACCAAATACCCCAGGAGAACCTGCTTCAATACAGAATTAAAACCCCCTCTGATTACACAGCACACACCCTAATTATCCATTACCATCCCACACTGGAACCCATATGGGGTATCATCAAACTACAATCTATACTCAGTGGGGACTCCATGCTGAAAGAAATCTTTCATGAACCCTCTCTTCTGGCCTTCAAACAACCCTCCAGCTTCTCCAAGCTCATCATCAGACGCAAACTCCCCACAGACCAGGACACAACAACTCAAAGCAAAACCAGACCCTGCCAGAACAACAGATGCAAAACCTACAGACATAGTTCCACTGCTGCAATGATCAATACTCCTCACATCACCTTTCAAGATCCATAGGTCCTACACGTACCTATCACAACATGTGCTGTACCTCCTCCAGTGCACTAAATGCCCCAATAACAACTATGTGGGTGAAACCAGACAATCACTAGGCTCTTGAATGAACTCACACAAGAAAATGATAAAAGACAAAAACACAAAGCGATCACTCCGTATCTGACCTCTCAGTCCTTGTCCTCAAAGGAAACCTGCACAACACTTTCTGAAGATGAGCCTGGGAGCTTAAATTCATAACTTTGCCAAACAATAAAAATCATGGTCTTATTAAAGACACTGGATTTTTGGCTCATTACAGCAATCTGTAACCCACTAGCCCCCCTTTTTTGTCCTGTAACTAGAGGGGTGTTAACAGACCCTTCACGTTGAATGGTCCCTTAGAATATGTGCTGACAACTCCTGGTAAACTCTCTGTTCAACCCTGTATGTAGCTCTGACACTGAGTACCTTTCCCAGACCTGAAGAAGAGCTCTGTGTAAGCTGGTCTCTCCCCAACAGAAGTTGGTCCAATAAAAGATATCACCTCACCCACCTTGTCCCTCTAAACTCTGTAAAGGAATACTCTATTCCTATATGCTACACCTCCCTGACACCCACCCCTCAACCTGCTGGCTCCATGCCAGACTATGTGCTCCTGAGGGCTGATCTCCCTCTGATGCCTTCTTTCTCTCCCTGAAGTCATTGTCCTGGTGTCAGACTGTCCGACTGAGGGGCTGATGCCCTCGCACACCCCTCTCCTCTGCCAGAACTTGATGTCCAAGTGCTGGGCTGTCTGTGACTGAGGGGCTAATCTCCCCCTGAAACACTAAACACAGTAGCCCGTACATCTTTACTGACCTGCCCCTTTACTCCCCACAGTCATTCCCTTGCCTGTTCCTCAACCACATGATGGTGTGGCGCCAAGCCCTGAGAAGGAAAAGAAGACAAAACCACGGACACATTTTCCAGAGACCTGGATCTGGGATCTGTTCCCCGTTGGGTGAGTGACCCCCCACAGATCCACCACCAGGAAGAAAATCACTGGTGATCCCTGAGCATGGAACCCTGTGCCATCTCCAGTGAGTGCTGAGCCTCACTTCGCAGTGCCTCATGATGGGATTCAAATACTTCTCCAGCACAGGGACTGAGGAGAAGCCTTTGCTGGAAAATCCCTATCTTCATGATTTGTACAGTCCTGCTGTAGGGAGTGGAACCTTCTGTCTATACCCAGCGGGCCTCTCATGTTTCCCAAGCAATATATCATAGTCACACGTACACAACAGGCCCCCAAAATTTGACGGAAACATTTAGTCCCCTCTATGAGTCTTCAAAATGGGGGAAACAATTCAGTTCCTCCCCCCCAGTCTCTGCTCCCGGTCTTTTATTTGGGGGGTTATGAAGAGAGCTATATGAAATAATTTGCATTAAAGAAACTGGTGCTCTAGAGATGAAAGGTTTTGTACCCAATTGCCCTATCCCCCTGAGTCAGCCAATGCCCCAGAGCTGACACTGGATGGAAACCAGTGCCCTAGAGGTGAGAGGCTCCATGCCCCATTCCCCAGTGCACTGGCTGCCCCAGTCTGGTTTGTGGTGGTGCTGAAGGATCTGCTGTCTCTATCCATTCTGCAGTGAGGAGGGGAAGGCATCTCTCCAGGCCACTGCTCCTGACACCATCACAGAGTGGCAAGCCAACATGTTCTGTGTTGCGAATAGTGGTTTTGGACTCTCACAGCCGGCCAAGTTCAGGGTCTTCCAACCCTTCTTTGTGGATGTGACACTGCCATATTCTGTGGTCCGGGAAGAGACCTTCACCCTGAAGGCCACCGTCTTCAACTACCTGAAGGACTGTATCCAGGTGAGTTCTCCCCACCCCACATGCCCTGGCAAGGACGTACCCACAGCTCTTGGTCCAGAGACTGAGTACACTACTCTGAAGTGCCCCGGTCATGCACATCTGGTTTACACCACGCATTCTGATGTCTCATAGTACCAGAGGTTCCTTCTCCCTTGGACAGCTGCCAGGTGCCCACAGTGGCGCTGGAACACTTTTTGGAGTGAGGGTGCTGAGCTGTACCCCTCTTACCCCTGTCCACACCCTCACCACCCCCTAGAGCTAGGGCCGGGAGCAGGGCCAAGGCTCCAGGAGGGGGGATGTGGACAGGGTAAGGCAGCCAGGAGCCCGCATGTGGGGCCGGGGGCCGGGACACCATGGCTGAGCAGGACCCTGGGCCAGCAGCGAGCTCCTGGGCGTGGGGCTGGCGGCTGAGTGGGACCAGCGACTGAGCAGTAGCGGGGCTGGTGGCCGGGACCCTGGGCAGCAGGGACGCGGGGCCGGCAGCTGGGATCCTGGGTGTAAAACTGGGGTGCTGCAGCACCCCCCGCATCCCTACTTCCCATGCCTATGGGTGCCCAGTACTAACCTGCTGCCCCTGCGTTTGTTCCCCTCATGCTCAGGTGCACACTAGCCTGGCAGAGTCTCTGGAGCTCCAGGTTGAGTCTTGCTCAGGCTGCCAATACACCAGCTGTCTCTGCGCCAATGAAGCCAAGACCTTCTCCTGGAATGTGACAGCCACCAAACTGGGTGAGGCAGTTGAGAGGGCAGAGGGGGCAGGGGGAAATTTGAATGTCCATCTGTCTGCCCATGTGTCTCTCTCTCCCCCTGCCCTTTGCCAGTCTCGGCTCTGAGCTCTCAGTGATGCTCTCCTGTCGCCTCCCCAGGCAAGGTGAATGTCACCGTGAGCACCGAGGCACTGGAGTCACATGATCTGTGCGGCAATGAGATCGCCGTGACACCCCCACGGGGACAGACTGACATGGTGATAAAATCCCTGCTTGTCAAGGTCAGTCGGGCTTCAAAGGCAACAGGAGGGTCCGGCCCTGGGACAGCAGGGTCAGAGAGGGAAGTGGGGCTGCAGGGGGACATCAGCCCCTCAAGCACAGATAGACCAGCACCAGGACAGCAGGGTCAGGACGGGGAAACGAGGTGGTGGGGAGAGATTAGTTCTCCTTGGGCACAGATACAGCGGCACTCAGGCAGCAGGGTTACGGAGGGGAAATGAGATATCAGGGGGTGAGTAGCCCCCCTCAAGCACAGACAGACTGGCACTGGGACAGCGGTTTGCCTTTCTGTCGTCTCCTTTCAGACTCACACTCTTTTTCCTTCCGTAGCCGGGTGGTGTCCTCGAAGAGAAGACTCACAACGTCTTCCTGTGTGCTACAGGTACGGATGGACTAGTCCCCTGATTGCTTTGGCTTGTAATGGAGGCTTCTGTGTTATTTCTGGGCCCCAAATAGTGGAGGCAACTGTTCAGAAAGAAAGCACCGAGAGCACCATCCCCTTCCGAGAGAGAGGCGCTCTCAGGCACAAGTACTATGCCCATGTTGCGGTTACACTCCATGCTGTGAGGAGCAGCTCCCCGGGGTGAGAAGTGCATGCTGTTTGTATGCGCAGGTCATTCTGCCAGGACCTTCACTATCACGTTTGGGCTCCTTTTTTACACTCTCTGAGTGGCGCCTCCTCCTGCTGTGTTGGACCCATGATTCCCACTTTCCCCAATCTCCCACATTGTTAATTCTTGGGTTTTGTCTCTCTCAGAGGATCCAGTTACTGATGAAGTTTCCCTGAAGCTGCCAGAAGGAGTCTTGGAAGGATCAGGCCGAGCCATTGTCTCTGTCATTGGTGAAGACCCTTTCCCTATTCCCTTGCTTCCAGGGGGAAGATATCATGCAGCGTCTGGCACTAATGCTGCACCAACCCCAGGCCTCTGTCAGACATGGCTGAAGCTTATAGCCCCTGAAAGCTATATCAAAAACCAAAATCCTTTTCTGGAGCCACTGCCCTCCCAGAAGAATTATCCAGAACGAAAAGCACCCCAAATGGTTGGACTGGAAAAGGCAGTCTTTTGGGGAGACCATGCCACAGATCTCAACATTAGGAAAGATTTCTTGAAACCGAGCCTGAGAATTCCACCCTTTGCTCAAATTTCATCCCAGTTTCAGTCTCTGGCAATCCCTGCCACAAATAAATCCTCTCTCTCCTCAGAATTGCCACCCTGCAGCTAACTATAGAGGGTTTTCATCTCCCCACTCCCCTTAGTTATTGCTTAGCCAAAGGAAACAGACTTAGTTCTTTTAGTATCTCCTTATACATAATCCCTCAAACCCTGTAATCGGTGTATTTCTTTCTCCAGGGGCTGCTCTAGTGTGGGTTCATGGGTTCAACTGCACCTACAGAAATCATGAAAACCAGGGTGGGAAAACAGGCAAATATACACTTCTCCTGGCCTGGTCTGGAGGGGGGGTCCTGGAGTGTGGTGTGGTTTGGAGAGCAAGTTGCCCCACACTCACCCTGCAGTGGTAGCTTCTGTCCCACAAAGCTTGGCCCACTCCCAGGTCATGACACCCCGAGCAGAGAGCTGGCCAAAGCCCCGTGGAACAGGAGTTGCCGCTGTGGCGGGAGTGCAGGGCTGGCTCATGCTCCAGCCCTGCTCCCTCCGTGGGCCTCCCCTCTGCACCAGGCTGGGATTAGGATTGGGGTGCCAGGGTGGCGTGTGCTGCTGCAGGTGTTCAGTGCCCCGCAGTGCATCCCCTGAATCAGGATGCTACATCCACCCTTGCTTTTCACGGAATTCCCTGCAGAGTACTGGTGTATTACTAGTGCTGTGGGCCCAGATCCTCAAAGGTATTTAGGCCTCTAACTCGCTTCAAAATCAATGGAAGTTGGGAGAACCAAATACCTCTGAGGACCTGGGCCATGGTATCCAGAGCTAAACTCAGTATTCCAGGGGAGAGCCACACCAGGTCCATAGAGAGAGCGATTATCAACTCCCTGTTCCGTGATGTTATGTCAGGGCATATCCAGATTCCCTTCATGGTTTAGAAGCGTTAGGAACAACACTGGATGATAGAGCTGATCTCACGTGTTTTCTCTCCATCCTCAACCTCCAGGGGATATCATGGGCACAGCCTTACAGAACTTACACCAGCTACTTCGTTTGCCCTTTGGCTGTGGTGAACAGAACATGGTCATGTTTGCTCCAAACATCTTTGTACTCCAATACTTGGAGAAGACAAAACAGGCTACCACAGAGATCAGAAACCAGGCACTGAAATTCATGAAGACCGGTAAGCAGTGCCCTTCTCTCTCCTCCTCTGGTATAAGGAAGATACTCTACATCGTGGCTGAGGGGCATTGGCTGAGCTGTATGGGGAGCCCAGGACTGGAATAGAAGGGAGCTGCAGGGCAGGACTAAGGGGCATTGGGAGAACTGTGGGGATCTGTTCCATAACAAGATGCCACAAGGAATAAGCCTCAAGGAAGGAAAGACCATGCTTTTTAACAAGCAGCACTCATACAGAATGATAACTCCTCTATAGTTAAAATTAAGACCAGCTTTCTGCTTAAAGCTTGACTGTTCTAAGTGCTCTAAAATCCATACAGTTAGGCAGATTGCCTTGAAAACTGGTGTACCTCATGGGGATTTGGTGTAAGGTCAGTGATCCAAATTTGGGGCCATTTGACCAAGGGGTTCCTGACATACAGCTACCAGAATAAAACCAGCTTTCTGAAAATTCACATGTTCTGGCAACATTTTTTTGCTCACAGCTAGAGCTCAAACCAGGGCTTAGATCACTGCATCAGGGTCTCCCACACACGAGGGACCTACCAGCCCTTTGGGAAAATAAGATTTAAATGCATTTTGAAAAAGAGTTTGCTTCTCCAGTGAGGTGTGCTAAGGGTCAGGCACCTGTTCAAGCTGCCAGGATCTGATAGGGAACGAGATGCTCTCTGTAGGTGTGGGGCAATCCTGTGGAATACCACATCTGGGCTATAATTCAGGGGGTGCTGCAAGTCCTCAGGATTGAGAGACCATCACATTCCTCCTGTCTCCCCAGGTTACCAGCGCCAACTGCTCTACAAACACGACAACGGCTCCTACAGTGCCTTTGGGAAGCATGATGCCGAGGGCAACACCTGGTGAGTGAGCAGAATTGGGGCCATCCAGCCACACCTATGGCCAGGAGTATGAATGGGTATGAGCCTTCCTGCTTCTGAGGCCAATAAATACAAAGATCCTCTCTCCTCTGCTCTCTGTTTGCAGGCTGACGGCTTTTGTGGCCCGGTCCTTTGGCCAGGCCAGCTCCTACCTGTACATCGATGAGCGGCACATACAGGATGCTGTCCGCTGGCTGGGACAGAACCAGCTGCCCAGCGGCTGCTTCCAGAGTGTGGGGAAGCTCTTCAACAATGCCCTCAAGGTATGGACACTGGAGGAGTGGGAGAAGCCCTAGTAGTAGGGAGGAGAGCTGGGTCCTCGGCAGCCCCCACAGAAAAGCTCTCTGCTCCCACTCGCCACAGGGAAGCACTCTCCCACCACATTGCTAGCTAGAATGAACTGTAATTGAAATGAGTGTGTTGTAACATCAGTGTCCTCTCCCTTACTGCTTTGATCTCCTCTGGATCCCCTCAGGGGATCACCTCTGAATCTGAAAAGTGACTATCAGAACGGCACCATGGGGTGCCATGTTCATTGTCTCTGGGAGAATCCCATCAAATGGGCTCTGTTTACAAAATACAGATACTTTTTTCTAACTAACGCCCCAGAAAGCCCAGCCTAGGCTCGGAGAGTCAGTCTGGGCTCTTTCCTTCTCTCACATCGTCACCTGCCATTAAGTTTGCATGGGGTAAATGATAGAAACTCAGAAAACCATTCTGCTGATGACACGCAGGCAGGACTAGAGCCCAGCTCTCTCTCTGGGCTATGCTAGCTCTGCAGGGCTAGCAGAAGAAAGCATCAAAGCCAGCAGTTCTGACTGAGGACACACAGGAAGCCGGTCGAAGAAGGGGCCATTTTTACATAGTCACTTTTCAAAGTAGAACTGCACTTGTAGTAGAACAACTGACTGCAGATTGGTGGAGTGAAGCAGCAAATAAGCCTTGTGCAAAGTGAGATTTTCCTCCCCGAGGCTGTATTTCCTGAGCCTTAAAGCTGGGTTTTACTCTCGGTTACTCCTGTGTGAGTGTGGAGCCCCTGCATGGATGTTAGTAGGGTGAGTTACTGCAGATTCGTGCCGGTCTCACTGAGAGGAGAATCTGGCCCTTACGGTGCACAGCTTGTAACAAAAGATGTGAAAGTTTTTTCTAATCAGCTAGAGTTCCTTGAGTCTGTCAAAGAGAGAAGGCCCAGCTCAGGCTCCAAGCCAGCTTTTTATCAACGAGATGGGGAGCTCCACTCTCCCTCTCTGAGTACCGTGGAGCTGTAACTGCCACATTCCCTGGCTTTCCTCTGAATGCCAGATTGGCCCTGCAGGCTCAGCCCTGCCTTCTTCCTTTACCCTGGGGGAGACCTGAGCGGGAAGTTCCCTGTCTGCTGTCTGGTAGTTCAGGTAGGGCGGCTGCACCCAGCCACAAAGAGATCTAAGTCGTCAATCTCCTTTCCCCATACGTCCACAAGAGGAAGCAGAAACTCCTGTAAGGCATAAATTGCTGTGACGCTTCCTGGAGTATACAGGGTTGTGAAGCATCTCTCTACTCCCAGCCCTTAGCATGAGGAAGCCTTGTCTGTGCCTGCCATGGGTCAGCTCCCAACTCCACTGGCAACACAAGAATTCCCCTTTAGGCTTCGCAAGGCTCACTGTCACTCTACAGGTTAGCGATAGGCACACACCAGCCCACCGAGCATCTCCCTGGAGTGTCCGGCCCCTGGTCCACTGGGCACACAGAATTCACAGATACATTGCTTCCAAAGAAGCGGAATGCCCCAGCTTACCAGTTCCACCTCAGATCCCTGCTCCACTTAACACACAGCCCTTAGATATGTTTACAGTGAAAACGAGGGAAAGTTTATTTAATAAAGAGAAGAGACTGGACTGACAGCAAGCAGAAGTACTGGAAACACAAGGTTATATCTAAAACAAAATCATAACACTCATTTGAGAACCTAGGCTTGACTAACAAGTCTTATAGACCAATGCCCAACCCCAAAGTCCTTCCAGCATTTTTCAGCCAGGCTCGGCTGGGATCTTCCATTCATGAGACAAGTCATGCTGCCAATTTGCCTCCTAGGTGAAAGATGCCAGGTGTACCTCTGCACCCCCAGTTATCCTCAAAGAATTTATTGCCTTTACTGATAAATAGGACGCGCCCCCCTCCCCCCAACTGGTTGTTTCTTCCTGTATGTTCCTTTCTTGTTGATTGCACAATCTATCGATTAGCATTTGGCTCAGTCGGTAGATTGGCCTCAACTGTGAAGTGGACAATACATTCTATACATATATTTTGACAGAGAGATAAGTGACCCTTACCTCCTGCCTAACAGGAACCTGTCTATTACTTTCTGGTGACCAGCCCTAAGTCACAGACTTAAAAAACATAATTTTCAGTGTACATACACATAACTCCTTAAATATTATCCATCCATACATTTTGTAATGATTATGACAACCAGTGGGTTACTGACTTTCAGAAGAGCATGCAGCCCTTATCTGCACATACAGTTCGCAGTGAGTATGATGACCACTGGCTTTCAGCAGGAACCTTACATATCGCCATTGTTGAACTATTGGGTAGATATCCAACCCAGGGGATCTCTGTAACTCTTATGCATCCCTTATGCCCTCTGCCAGTTGGCACCAAGGGGTCCTTGGGTCACCCAAGCCCAATTCACCTGAGATGACATCTCTGAGCTGGAGGTGAATGAGGAAGAACAGATGACTGAGGCTAAAGTATCTGTTTTTGCTTCCCCTGATAGTCACCTCTTCATCCTCTCCCCCACATAAATAGTGCTTCAAGCTATGAGGGCATCTTTGGCTCGAGTACTGGCCACTTCTGTATCATGAGGCCAGGAGAAGGCTCATCCCCAGTAGAAATACACATAGATGCCATTAGAAAACTTCCATGGGTCTCTGTTGGTATCTTCTGGTTTCTACCGGAGGACCAGTAGTCCCAGAAACGTCCATGGCTCTATTTGTAAGAACATAAGAATGGCCGTACTGGGTCAGAGCAAAGGTCCATCTAGCCCAGTATCCTGTCTACCGACAGTAGCCAATGCCAGGTGCCCCAGAGGGAGTGAACCTAACAGGTAATGATCAAGTGATCTCTCTCCTGCTGTCCATCTCCACCCTCTGACAAACAGAGTCGAGGGACATCATTCCTTACCCATCCTGGCTAATAGCCTTTAACGGACTTAACCTCCATGAATTTATCCAGTTCTCTTTTAACTTAGTTGACTAAATGGAACAAATCAGAACTGGATGGAGCTTGTTCACTGGAATTTTGACTGAGGAGATGTCTTGTGATAAAGGCGAAATAGTCCTGATCAGCCAGGCTCTACCAGGAGTTATGGTTACAGCCTGCCCTGGATTGTCAGTGGTAAGGAAGTCAGGCCAACTCCATCAAGCCCCTCAACAGAGCTTTGGCTTCTTCTTTACTCATCCTAGGTCGCATAGACAGCCCCAGGCACATATAGAGGAGGCAATTCTTTCAGATCTGCTTCACGAGAGAGGGAGTTGAGGAGGCTCAATTAGATGGAGAAAGATGGTTTAAGCCTCAGCTCTATTGTTTATGAGCCTAGCAAATCTCCAAGCTGCAATGGATGGAGCATTGTGTGAATCTTTAGAGCCAAATCCTTTCTGGGATCCCAGAGACCAAGAAAATCCAAAGGGCTCATGATACAGGGCGATCAGGACCTGGTATTGAGACGGGGCCTCTGCACCCCCTCTCATTAACCTGGCTAAAGATTTCTCTAGCCCAATTTGCAGAGCATGAAAATTTGGCCACAGTGCAGGTGGCTTCTCACTGCTCCCTCTGCGCCACCGTTAATCTGACAGAGCTTCCCCTGTCTCTTACTGAGGGATGTCTGGAAGCACTTTCCACATGGCAAGGAAGTAATGCATGCCCCCTCTGCTCTCGTTTCACCTCTTTCTCCTGCTTCTCTGTGCACCCCACAGGGTGGCGTGGACGATGAGATCTCGCTGACGGCTTACATCACTGCCGCGCTGCTGGAGCTCCACCTGGAGAAGAATGTGAGTAGCTCCTGAACGTTCACTGGGGTTGGGGAACCCTCCACCCGGCCTCCTTCCAGAGCCCTAGGGTACAGGGAATGGTGGGCCCGAGTTAGGGAAATCCACTGCCACTTCATTACTGCTTTGTACGTCACTAGCATGGAGAAAGCAAAGGGCCGGTGATTCAGAAGTGAAGAGCATCTCTTTGGGGAAGAATCTGCCAATCCCCTGCTTGGTGGATTTTGTGTGAAATTCAAAGTCCCAGGTTCTCATTTCCCCCCCAAAGCTGCTGACTGTCACCATGGGACTGGAGGACCAAGATAATTTGATCTTCTTTTGCCTGGGCCACTTGACTGAAATATCCAGTTATAGTGATAACACATTATACATCCCAAAGCATGTTCCACCTATGACTCAAGGCTCAGAATCCCCCTCTGAGGCAGGCGAGTACAATCTGCTTTGTATAGATGGGAAACAGGCACAGAGAGAAAGGACGTGACTTGCCCAAGATTGTACAAGTCATTGGCAGAGTCAGAAAATGAACCCAGTGGCCTTATCTCCCAGTCCTGTGCTTGAGCCATAAGAAATCCCCCATCCCTAATAAACAGCAGGGCCCTCATTGGAAACCAGGCTCTGTGTGTGAGTCAAACTTCCTTGGGAAATAACATACAAATAGTATCCACCTACCCAATGCAAGATGCAATATCTGAGCCACGCTTCCTAGGGAAATACGTTAATTAAATATGGGAACTGTTAGTACCCTACATTATTGGGAGACTGGAATTAATAGGCCATGGGCCAGATTGTCAAGCACTGGCCTTCATTCTTGCATCTGTAAATTGTGGTGTAAATAATCAGAGGTATAGTTTTGCACCTACAGTTATGTGGGGGTGCACGTTCGGCTATCATTTAAACATCTAGCTACTGGTTTCATGAGTGCTGTCAGGTGCTTAGATACCCAACTGGCTTCAAGTGTGCCTGCAAAACTGCAGATACAAAACCAGAAACTCAGTTAATGCTGGCTTGAAAAGCTGGCCCTGGGGCTCAATATTAACGAGCCAAGCAACAGAACTTCCAAACCAGGGTGCTGAACGTTAGGGTCCTTAATTAAAAAAAGGCTCAGTTTCCCAAGCTGCAGTACTCCCACCACTCCCATTGACTTCAAAGGGAACAGGGAGTGCTCAGTGCCTCTGAAAATCAGGTCATTTCTATTTAGGAGCCTCATCTTAGACACGCAGGTTTGAAAACGTTTTTCCAGGAGCATTACTGGGTACATCCACCTGACATGAATGCTGTACAGAAGTGACCACACACGGCCAGAGTCCTGTCCCAGGTTACAATGCTTCTCATGGAAAATCCAGGATGATTCTTTGTCCGCTGTGACTCTGGGTATGTCTACATGGAGCTGGGGGTGTGATTCCCAGCTTGAGCAGACATACCTGGCTGGCTCTGATCAAGCTAGTGTGCTAAAAATAGAAGTGTTGCCATAGTGACATGGGCAGCACTCTGCGTATGTTCCACATGTGATCCTGTCTGAAACTCAAGATATGGACTTGGACACCACTTATGCCTCTGTGGCTACACTGCTGTTTTTGGTGTGCTCACTCAATGAGAGCTAGTAAGAGTATGTCTACCCAAATAGGAAATTACACCTCCAACTCCAACAGAGACATACTCTACTTTGGTTGTTTCCAAGCTCTACGTGGGGCCATGAGGGGAGATCCTTCCAGAACATGTTCCTTGGATGTATTAGAATGACCGGGGGATTGAGAACAGTTCCTGGAAGCTATACGTGGCCTAACCACCTTCATGTTCCTTTCTAAGGGCACCATGGTGGATGACGCTTTACTCTGCCTCAAGAAGGCATCACACGATGTCAACAGCACCTACGCCCAGGCCTTGATGGCTTATGTCTTCACACTGGCCAAGGACATGGAGACAAGGCAGCAGCTCCTGGAGCCGCTAGACCAACTGGCTGGCCAACTTGGTATGGTGGCTTCTTTTAGTAGCTACTTGTTCCCAAAGAAAATTACTCTGGCTGTTGGTAACACCTGATCCTGACAAGTTCTGAGCACTGCCAACTTCCTGAGATGTCCATGGGCCAAATCCTGAGGTCCTTATTCAGTCTGTTCTGCTATTAGTCGGGCACCCCCCCCACCCCGCCGCCATTGAAGTGAAGTCAGTGGGAGTTCTGCCTGAGTAAGAACTAATCGCTGGAGAATTTCAGTTAGACGTCTGTGTTCCTGATTAGGTGCTTCTGAAAATCCCACCCAGTAAGAACTGAACAAAGACCTCAGGATGTGGCACACTGTAAATATACACCATATAATTAAAGAGCGACGGGTTCATTTGCACTGAACAAAATTGGGACTATCTCCACCGAGAACAATGGAGTTACACCAGAGTCAAACAGATGTGAGAGGAGAAAATCATAGCTCTCTGGCTGTGCATTCTGCCTAGTCTATCCAAGCATTTTAGTGCTCCCTGAGTAATTTTTAGAGACCTTAGACTACATTTGAGGGCTGTATCCACTGCTGTCCTGAAACAGAACCTTTTTTCTCTTCCTCCTTTGGTTTCCCTCGCTGGTGGTTTCTGTTCACTTAATGAATATAATTACAGTTGGCACCCAAGTAGTTGAAGCCAGAGCCTCTTATTGAAAGACCTCAGAGATAAACTGTGGGTCAGATGGAGTTGTATTGGCTCCAGAAAACCCTCTGCTACTTCTTGGAAAGACTGTTCTGCTTGTGTCACCTTGGAAGTAGCTAATCACAAATCTTTCCTGCCAGAACATTATTGGTTGCCATGGTAAATATCCCATATAAATATAATTAAGCAATTTACAGTACCTAGAGTCAGTGGGCCAAACCCTATTGTCTTTACTTGGTTTTTACTTAGTCTTTGCTCTATCAAATTCTCAGTGAAGCCAGTGGGAGGTTTGCCTGAATGAAAACGTCAGGATTAGAAGGTGGCGATTAGAAGGTAGAGAGGGCCCTCAACTTCTGTCAGCTTTAATGGTGGCCAGGGTACTCTGCACATTGCAGAGTCAGCTCTTTAGGATTCTGTCCTCTCCATGTGAACAAAGGCCACATGGAAATCACGTTGGGGATGTGTTGCTATATGGACCTACAGGCTGATTAAAATCTTTGGTGGGTTCTGTTAGTTTAAATCAAATTCCATGTCTTGTCCGAGGTGCGACTACGGTTACTGACCCCAAAGACCCTCCAGTTAACGATGTCCAGATATAAGTGTTACCAGATTCCATATATTCTTACCTTACCCACATGAAGTTCTTGAAGCGTTCCTTAGAAGTGAGGGGAGAGCTGGTAAGAGGGACTTAGGCTACTGGGCTTTCCTATAAAACAGCCAGCCTGAGCTCTGGGACCCCACAAGGTGAGAGGGTCCCAGAGCCTGGGCTCCAGCCCAAGCCCAAACATTTACACCACAGTTTTACAGCCCCACACTCCGAGCCCTGTGAGCTCGAGTCAGCTGACCCAGGCAAGCCACATGTGTTTAATTGTGGTGCAGACGTACCCTGAGACCACAATGTGGCCCAGAGAGCTACCAGCTTCTGCCCTTTCTAACTCTGTTTTCTAGCCTGTCATAGAGAAGTCTGCACAGCCTTCACCTAAACGAGTCACTGTAAAAGCTTTTTTTCTTGTTTTGTCTCTCTTCCTTAAAGTGCATGGCCTGCTCTGAATAATGACTCTACTGTTCGCATTGTAGGTTCCCATGTCTGTCTCTCAGTGATTAAGTATTAAATGGGTTCCATTTCAAAGTTTTTGTTTTGACCTGCCAGCCCTGCAAACACCCTCATGGCTCTGAGAGTCAAGCTGGGCCCTTTCCTTCTCCCACATCATCATCTGCTACGAAGATCCAGTGAGACAAACTCTGCCCTCACTGATGCCAGGGCAGCTCCCTTGTCTTCTGTGGGTTTGCTCTCGTGTCCCTGATGGGACCTTACTGAATAATTCCATGGATGCACAAGTAGGACTGGAATTCTGCTCTCTCCTTCTGAGCCGTGCTGGCTCTGCAGGGCAGACGGGGATGAAAAACATGTTATTGTTACCACTGAAATCATGGAGCAAAGCTCCTGAGTGAGAAGGGGCCATGTTCACATAGGTACTGTTCAGAGGAGAACTGCACTTCAAATACAAACAACCCTCTGTTGAAAGGCCAATATCATCTGGATTTGGGGGCCACAGCAGCTACCTGCGTGTCCCTAGAAATGAAGGGATCGGTGCTCTCAAGGGAGAAGTGAAACCAGGCCCAGCAGTGTGCAATGTAATAAAAAGAGGTTCAGGAGGCGCTACAGTCACTGCAATAGGAAGTGCCCCAGACAGGTGTGAAGTGGATCCTCAGCCCCCAGGGGGCTCCAGAACATAGTGAGCTGCTGTTCTGTCAGACTATGTTCTCCTCCACTGTTTTCCTCCCCCCTCAGGAGGGCACCTGCCCCAGGCAAATGATGAGGACTTCTTTGAAGAAGTGATAGAAGATTCTTCGTCATCAATTGAGACAATGGCCTACATCCTCCTAACTCACATTTCCAAACCAGAGGTGTCAGCTGCAGAAATCTCAGCTACCTCCCAGATTGTGCGCTGGCTCACCCATCAACGGAACCCCTATGGGGGCTTTGCCTCCACTCAGGTACCACCCAGCTCCCTCAGAAATGGAGGGAGAAAGAGACCCTGCATGCTTGGGGAATCAGGGGCCATGAGCCTAACCTGGCAATGAAACCCTAAAGGGGGGGATACAAGTAACCTGCAGTGCTTGAAGGATCGGAGTGTCAATCCCCATGCTGGTGACCTGTGGTGAGGATCATGCTGTAGTGAGGGCTGGGGGTGGGAATCTGGTAGCTTGTGGCCTGGATGATGTAGATCTTGTTTGTTTGGGAGCTGAGAGTTGGAATCTTGGCACTGGTGCTGAGAGGGGTGCGGCTATCACCACACTGCAGGGTGGAGTGTGCATGCTGGTGTGGGTGCCCCACAGCGCACAGATCCCGTCACTCCGAAGTGTTGACTCTTGATTGCAAAGAAGCGACACACACAGCAAGGTGCCTGTCTCTCTTTCCCCAGGACACAGTGGTTGCCCTTCAAGCCTTGGCCAGATATGCAGCCCTGACATACCACGAGGCAGAAGGGGTAAAGGTGACGGTGCAAGCCAAGGAGGGCTCCCAGCAGGAGTTCCACGTGGATAAGAAGAACCAGCTGGTGCTGCAGCAGGCATCTCTCCCTCAAGTCCCAGGGGAGTACGTGGTGCAGGCAGTCGGGAATGGCTGTGCGTATGTGCAGGTGAGTGACGGCCCATTGGAGTCAATAGGAGTTTTGCCACTGACTCCCAGGGGAGCAGGATTTGGCCCAACTCTATGTATCTGTCGGTCTGGGTCTGCCTTTGACCCTGTCTATACTAAAGGTGGATCCTCAGGGGGCTTTGGCATGCTCACTAGAGGTAGTTACAGCGAACATTGCTTGAGTGCCTCCACGCAACAGCATTTCCCTGCAAGAGCATGTGTCAGCCCTGCTGGCCCATCCACAACTACTGTGCTGTGGCCTGGTGTGTTCTGGGAGAATATGAGCAGTTCTTAGTTCCTAGATTCTATGCAGCTATGATTAACCTCCTGCAGAACACGGGCCATATAATTTCACCCGTGGTTCCTGCATTAAGTCCCAGTATCCTTGTAACAGCTGATGGGGTGAGGACTGTGGCTACCTTTCCCATGATGCATGTCCCTTGGGGATGTCATCCCATACAGAGATGGGGAATGGAGGAGAGCTGTCTAACCCTGATACACTGAGAGACAAGGTGGATGAGATAATATCTTTAGTTGTGTAGCACCCCCACAACACACCTTTCAAGACCCCTGGGTCCTACATATGGCTATCACAACACGTGGTGTACCAGTGCAATAAATGCCCCAATAACAACTATGTGGGTGAAACCAGACAATCACTACACTCTTGAATGAACTCACAAGGAAAATGATAAAAGACAAAACACCCTAACACCCGTGGGAGAACACTTTTCACAAAGCGATCACTCCGTATCTGACCTCTCAGTCCTTGTCCTCAAAGGAAACCTGCACAACATTTCTGCAATGATCCTGGGAGCTTAACCTTGTAACTTTGTAGATGCTAAAAAACAAACATGGAATCAAAATATTAGATTTATGCCTTATTACAACAATCTATAACCCCTAATCCTCCCCACCGCCCCCAGCTTTTTTTCCCTTTCCCGCCTATGACTGGTGAGGTGTTAACTGGCCGCTTCACCTTGAATGATCCCTTGAAATATGTGTTAACTACTTATTCTAAACTATCTATTCCATCTTGTATTTAGCTGACACTCTGAGGGATTGTCTACACTTAAAACACTATAGCTGCGCTGCTGTAGCGTGTCAGTGAAGACGCTACCTATGCGGACAGGAAAGGTTCTCCTGTCAGCATAAGTACTCCTTCTCCCTGAGATGCAGTACCTATGTCAACAGGAGAATTCTTCCATCGATGTAGCACTGTCTACACCAGGACTTAGATCAGTTTACCTGCATCGCTCAGAGGTGTGGATTTTTTCACACCCCAGAGCAACCTAATGATACCGACCTAATTTCCTAGTGTAGAACAGGCCTGAGTACATTTCCCAGACCTGAAGAAGAGCTCTATGTACCTCAAAATCTTGTCTCTCACCAACAGAAATTGGTCCAATAAAAGATATTACCTCACCCACCTTGTCTCTAATATCCTGGGACCAACATGGCTGCAACAATGCCTGATACACTAACACAGTTAGTCCTGCCTCTCACCTTAGAACCCAGCTACCATCTGACAGCTGTGCAAAGCCAGGCTCATGAGCAGCTTCACCACAGTTATCCCTGGTGTAACCATTGAAGTCAAAGGCCTTATGCCAGGGATGTATTTGGCTCCATAGGTTAACCATGTTGTATATGGACACAAACCCTTGTGTGGGGTCAGCCAGGTACCATCTGGTGACAAACTGGTGAGAAGCCTGTGGTGTAAATGGGTCTGTTTACGTAGCGAGCCCCCAGGGCACTACATAGACAAATTCTTCCCCCCAGACGACGCTGCGCTATAACGTCCCGCCCCCAGAGAGCAAAGCGACCTTTGTCCTGGATGTGAAGACGGCACCTGAGGAGTGCAACCATGCTGCCAGGAAACAATTTGACCTCCATGTGCAAGTCAGGTATGGGATCCCTGCCTGCGCTGCTTCCTGGGGGTCTCTCCCCTGGCTCCCTTTTCTGCAACAGGGCTGGGGCAACATAGGCAACCCCATGAAAAGCTGCCCAATGGAGCTCTATGGCCAGGGCCGGCTCCAGGGTTTTGGCCGCCCCAAGCAGCCAAAAAAAAAAAAAAAAAAAAGCCGCGATCGTGATCTGCGATGGCAATTCGGCGGGAGGTCCTTCGCTCCGAGCGGGAGTGAGGGACTGTCCGCCGAATTGCCGCCGAATAGCTGGACCTGCCGCCCCTCTCCAAAGAGGCCGCCCCAAGCACCTGCTTGCCAAGCTGGTGCCTGGAGCCGGCCCTGTCTATGGCAGTGGGGACTGAGATGCACTGTCTGACCTTCTCCTCTTCCCGCGCTTCTTCCGTATCTTGCCAGCCCTTATAATATGTCCAGACCTGGGGGGAAGGGAGGGAGGAGGGAACTAGGGGACAGCAGCTGCAGATTTTCTTTTACTCATGAGAGGGGGCAACTTGCATCATGCTCAGGGTCTCAAGTAACCTCCCAGAGATCTCAGTCAGCATGAAGCAGCTCATGGGGCCATGAGCAGTGAGCATCACACTCGTAATGGCCCTCTAGGAGCAGGAGCTCCCCTGCTGCTGCAGGCTTGTGGCAATATGGGCTGGAGCAGCCCAGAGTCTATAGGCAGGACACGGCTGTTCAGGACAGTCCTCATGCAACCCCTCTGCTCTGTGTGAGAACCACGAGAGCGTTGTGGAAGAGAGGGAACACATGGAGGGAGGAGGGAGTCCAGTTCTGCCCGTGATCAATCTTCGGGATGGGGAGTATCCTGGTCCATACTTTCCATGCTCCTGAGACCACTGGCTGCTCTGACCTCAAACAGCTTCAACCGTTCTCCCTCCTGAGGCCAGATGGCAAGAGGCGAGGGGCTGGGGACCAGGCCTGTCACCAGCTATGGAGCCTAAGATCTCTTATCACTTCTTGCTCAGTGACCCCATCCCTGGGAAATGGAGATTGGGATGGGAGAGAGTGAAACATGGACAAACCCTCTCCCACGCTGACCAGGCAGGGTAGAGGGGTTTCTCGCTCTCTCTTCCATTGGCTGGAGGGGACTCAGCTTTTCTGCAACTGGGTGATAGGGGGTGTTCATCACCCACTCCAAGGACTGCTACGCTGACCATCCCTCTCATTGCACCTTCTCTCCCATCTTCCTTCAGCTATGTCGGAGATCGGGAGAGCAGCAACATGGCCCTGATAGAGGTGATGATGCTCTCAGGGTTCGTCCCCGTGAAGAAGTCCTTGAAGAAGGTGAGATGTCCCCACCCCAACTGTCCTTCCCTGATCATACGGGGACCCTATGTTCCGTGCATGACTCAGTCAGAAACCACCAGCCCTTCAGGACAGTTTATGGAGAGATTTCCACCCATGGTACATACTGTGTATTGAGACTCCACTAAACGCAGAGATTGGCCATATTCTCAGTTACATCACGAAGCAACATTGAGTCCAAAGGAGTTGCACCACGACACGTCCCGATATATCTCAAAAAGTCAGCATTGCCATGCGGTCTGTCATGATGTCTAGGGATATATCCTAAGGCAACACTGAGTCCAAGGAAGTCACTGTGGGACATGTCACACTATACCAGAAGGAAACCAGGAAGCTCTGTTGTGTGTTCCTGCTGAAGAGATCGAGCTGGCCTGCATTTGTTTATGGGCGTATGTTCTAAACCTGACAGAGGCCCCCACCTTGTATCCTATGTTCTCCCTGCAAACCCAGTACTGTTGTAATCAGGAAGGCCACATTCTGCCTCATGGATGGGGGAGGGGGCAGCAAGTTTTCCAGCACTCTCGTGTGCGGGAAAACTTGCTGCCCTCTCCCCCATCCATGAGGCAGAATTCGTTTATCTAATGGAGCAAAGGGATTTGTGAAATACAGTCATGGGAGGCGGGGGGCTCTAGAGTGTGACACCCTCCATAGGCCGGGGCCATGAGACTCATTGGGCCTGGCTGTGATGTCACTCACCGCAGTTTTACACGTCTGTAACACCATGGACCCCTCATTCACACTGGCATGTATGAGTTCACAGTAAAGCCCAATGAGCTGATGCTAAACTGCGCTCATCTCTCCTGCTCCCTGGCAGCTGGAGAAGATGCCCCTGGTGAAGAAGACGGAGGTCGAGCCCAGCAAACTCACCATCTACCTGGAGGAGGTGAGTGCAGTGTAGGGCTCTATCAGTTCAACACGGAGTAGGCGGGTGCACGTGAGACAACCAGGGTGCACAGGGTGGTGGGTACAGCTGGGGCTAAGGGCGAGCAGGAGAGAGTGAATGGGAGACCTGACACTGTGGAGACAGGAATTACTGGAGGGTGGGGAAGATACAGTTGGGATTGGGGTGAGCACAATCATAAGCTTCTTCATTCCCTTCACTGTCCTTCCTTAGCTGGACAAGTCTCCAATCAGCTTCAACTTCTCAGTGAAACAAGAGATCGAAGTGCAGAATCTGAAGCCAGCAACAGTGACGGTCTATGATTATTACCAGCCAGGTAGGATCTCACTGTCAGAGAGATAAGTCACCAACTTCTCCTCTGCCCACACACACAGCTCTGCCCCTTCCTCTCCGTCCTGCCTTGCCGCCCCCCTATTATTCCAGTCCTGGGGCTCCCACATACAACCTGCCAGACTTGACTTGCATAATGCCTTGATCATGTCTTGTTCCTCTCTTGAGCAGAGGCAGGCTGTCACCATGTTGGTTTTGTGATGTGGAGAAAACCAAACTCAGATTCATAGATTCTAGGACTGGAAGGGACCTCGAGAGGTCATCGAG
>NW_020664463.1:23532293-23541699 GCF_002925995.2 Terrapene triunguis
TTTACCTTCCTCTATAAAGATCCCGTGTGCTTTGTATGAGCATAACACCATCCCCCTGCCTAATATTTTGTTAGAGCAATGGTCTCAGAATGCCACTGGATCTTTGTGTGAGGAGTTTCCAGACCCCCAACACATGTAAGCAAAGGAGGTTTCTGCCTGACCCAAAGAGGACTGGCTGCAGCAGCCTCGCCACCCTTGGACACAGGGCCGGCTCCAGGGTTTTGGCTGCCCCAAGCAGCCAAAACAAAAAAAAAGCCGCGATCGCGATCTGCAGCGGCAATTCGGTGGGAGGGCCTTCGCTCCCAGGCGGAGTGAGGGACTGTCCGCCGAATACCTGGACGTGCCGCCCCTCTCCGGAGCGGCTGCCCCAAGCACCTGCTTGACAAGCTGGTGCCTTGAGCCGGCCCTGCTTGGACAGCTACCAGCACCTGCGCTGCATACAGCCAACAAAGGAGGAGAGGGTTGGGACGGTACTTTCTCTCTGCTGGCAAGGGGCTGGGCAGTTGCAAGGGATTCTGGGGACACATTCCTGAGCTCTCCAGGGCAGTGGCTCTCAACTAGGGGTACACGTTCCCCTGGGGTACGCAGAGGTCTTCCAGGATGTACATCAACTCATCTAGATATTTGCCTAGTTTTACAACAGGCTACATGAAAAGCACTAGCAAAGTCAGCACAAACTAAAATTTCATACGGACAATGACTAGTTTATACTGCTCTACATATTATACCCTGAAATGTAAGTGCAATATCTATATTCCAATTGATGTATTTTATAATTATATGGTAAAAAATGAGTCAGTAAGCCGTTTTTCAGTAAGAGTGTGCTGTGACACTTTTGTATTTTTATGTCTGATTTTGTAAGCAAGTGATGTGAAATTTGGGGTATGCAAGACAAACCAGACTCCTGAAAGGGGTACAGTAGTCTGGAAAGGTTGAGAACCACTGCTCTAGGGTGTCCAGGGACTGAAAGGAAGCTCCAGTCAGGAGGTGATTCAAGGAGATTCCTTGGAGCCCTGTCAATTTGGGGGGGAGGAGGGAAGGGCCAGAGGAGAACAGTATCTGGTCGGAGAAAGCACTATTGGGGCTGCAGTATGATCCCTCTCCTCCTACTGGGAGAGAGATGAGTTGCTGGCTGTTGTGTATTGGAATCTGTTTGCTGTGTGCGTAGTATGATTTCACTCTCTCTACACAGTGGGGTCTTCGCAGTGTCTAGTGGTTGGGTTGGGGTCCTAAGTGGTCTCCACAGTGCAGGACAGCATGAAGGAATCTCTTCCCAGTTGCTGCACCATACACAGTGCTGAGCCCTGCTCTCACATGACAGGTCGGGGGGAGGGGGGGGATTACTTTGGGATTTGATTCTTACTGCTTCTTAATCTCCCCGCACCCCGCCACCATCTTTTTTTTCTTCAGCAGCCCTTTGAGGATGTGGCTTATCCCTGCTTTCATGCCAGGGTTTCCCAAGTGCTGATGTGGCCCTGTTGTTCCCATTCTACAGGTTGCACAGCAGAGTATGTTGTGCTAGTGAATACCCAATACACATCCCACTGCTTTGTGTGACAGATGGAATTTAGAATATGAATCAGTCTTCACATCCCTCTGATCTGCCCAGACTCCCTTGGGAAAGCCCATCCCCCCTGGCATTACCTGCCCCACCACTTGATCTCATGCTATCTCCAAAATCCAAGGAGAGGGCCCACCCCACACATGCTCAGACCCTCTCATGAGCACCCTCCTTCTCCCCCTGCTACACTCTAGAGAGAGACAACACTAAGAAAGCAGCCCTGGTTTCTGTATATAAAACTAGTTATTACTCTTTGCATCCCAGGTGGGCTATGACATCACAGAACCCTTTCCATGTCCATGCCACCTCTAACCAGCACATGCTCTCCTGCAGCTGTTTAACCCCCTTTCTCTCACGTTTGTGGAGCCATTGGTTGTGTTTGCAGTTGACTCTTCTCCATGTCTGTTTACTCTGCACTTTTGACCTTGGTGTCTGCCCTGGGGCTTGGCAGCAGACCAGGTGCAACTGGCAACTCCCTTGGGAATTTAACAGCCTTTCTGTCCTTCGATAAATTGTCACTAACACCAAAGCCAGAGCAGGGGCTTCCTCACACTCTGTGGCAGGGGGATGAGCACAAACTGGGCCTGGGGCCTTGCTGCCTTTTGTGCATCTGGCATGTGCAGCCTCCTGACCCAAGCACAGTGGGAATTTGTAATAGCTCATTGCACAGTTATGAAGCCTGAGCTGGAGGCATCATATCAATGCCTTTAGTGGTGGACAGGGATGCACCAGAATTTTACTAAGAAGGAGGCCCAGAGCTCTCCCTCCTCTGCCCTGCACCCAGCCCCACACACTCCCACCTGCCCTTCCTCCCTGCACTCTGCACCACACACTCCCACCTGCTGTTCCTGCAACCAACCCTGCACTCTCCTCCCTGCACTTACCTCTACACACATTCCCCTCCTGCTACCCCACACCCAGCCCTCTACTTTCCCCCCCCCCACATTGTCTGGACCCCTGCTCCAAGCTCTCCCCACTGCACCCATCCCCTTCCTCCCCCCATGGTCTCCCTGCCCCACACCCAGCCCCGAGTTCTTTCCCAGAGAGGTGGTCAGGCTGAAGAGCATCATCCCAACCATGGGTCAGGCAATTCTGGGAGCCCAGACTGCATCCTCCTCCTGCGTCTCCACTTCCACAGGAAGCACTAACAGCCTGGATTCAATCCTCCCAGCCCTGGGGGTTCCTGGTGTCCCCCACGCCACCTCTCCCCAGGGGCTGGGGATGCCTGGTGCCCATGGGCACTGGAAGGACTGCAACGGTCAGGTGGCCAAGCAGGTACATGAGATTGCAGAGCCACTAAAACTTGCTCAGCTGCTCTCTGTCCTGATGGAAGGGCATCTGGGTCACATTTACAGCTCTGGCCAGGGGCCAAGCTCCCCCTGCAACACATTCTGGTCATCCCTGGTAACTGTGGAGTGTCAGGAGCTCTATAACCTCTCCATAATACCTTTGGAAATCTGCCCCCTAGTGATTTTTGGTGCAGTACCGACGTTGGCCACTAGATGCCAATGTAATCCCATACGAACAGAGCTGCCAATAGTCACACTTGCTAAGAATGTGATGTCTCTTGGTGCCACCAGGTGGCCATTTCTGCAGGTTCTGGGATGTCACGTGTTAATAATGGGACCTCTTTCCCATTTCCATGTTTAAAGCTTCAGGATGATTGTATGGTGATACAGGTGGAAACTAAGAACAAACCATCTCCTCTTCTTTGTGAACAACATAAGTGCAAGGAAAGGTGTATTTGAGGGGTTTTTTCCTTGATTTTTGTACATATTTTTTAAATTTTTCCTGAAGATCAAAAATCCGAATAAAGCAACATTAAAGCAACCGCGTTAGGTGAACTGGGACTCTCTGGGTGGATTGTGTCATGCAAGGTGGGAGCTCCATGGGTTTGGAATCCACCACTGTGGGTCTTTGGTGGAAAGAAATTGATATTAAAGGAAAATATGACACCTTCCTCTGTCCTGTCATTTCCAGGACTCACAAAAGGAAATCTTTCTCAGGGAGGCTTCAGGTTCTCAAAGGTGTTTATGAGTTGGGAATATTCTGTAACGGGGCAGAAGATATGTATGTGGTAGATACAGCAACGGTTTGATAGAATGTGATGTTTGGGTTTCTTCTTTTGCAGAAGAGCATGTCTTGCTGAGTACAATACAGCCTGTGGTCAGACCTCCCCCCTGAAACCTGCTACAAGTCTCCAGGTGGAGTTACTTGTGAGTGATACTCTATATAAGCAGGAGAATGGTACTGCTATTGTGGGGAACTTTCCTAGTTTATACACTACCCCGGTGGAATTGGCTAGTGAAAGAATCTGAGGCCTCGCTCCCACTTCCTTTCCCCAGAGGCCTGCCTGACCTCGAGGACTCCCCTTCCACTCTCCTTTGTGGCAGAGTCCTTGTAACTCTGACAAGGCTGGGCCCAGGATTCCTGGGGGCTCAACCCCCAACCTTGTTGTGGTCAGTTAGGACACGGACTAGGGTGTCCCCACTCTGGGGTGCTTTCTCCAATCTGGACACTTCCCTGACCCACTGATCATTAGATATACTTATGTAAGCAGAGTCAGGATGAGCTCTACCCTGACATCTGGTGGTGAATTATGGCGAGTGTGGAAAAGAACTCCAGGGGCTGATCTTGTTTGCATAGGCACACCCACTTGCCTGGCATGAAACAACAGCAACTGAAAGTGGTTACTTTGGCTGGTGTGGGATCCACAGTTTCTCTATTATTGGGGCAGGAAGAATAAAGTTTTGTTACCCTGATTCTGTGAATCAAGGCCAGTGGAACTGTTGTATGACAGAAGGACTGAGTGAGTCCTTCACCATTACCTAAGTACCACTTGCTTGACAAGGGGCATGGGTTACAAAACCCAGTGAATTGAGAGAGGATGGGGATAGGTATTTGTATGTGATGGTATGGGCTCCCTCTGAGGGTTTGAAACACCAATTGCACCACCTCCTCTCTCCACTGTTGAATGTCAGAGCTAACTTTGATTCTATTAGGAGTCTAGTTACAGGCTGCTGAGCTGAATTCACTTTGGGCCAATGGTGCACTAGCACTGGGGCTCCCCTACTATACTACTGAAAGCGCTAAGAGCTGAAATCACAAAAGAGCTAAAGTTATTAAGAGCTGAGATCACTGAGTGCTGTGTTAACTAGTGGGGGAGCCTGAAGCTATATTGCTCAGCAGCTGGCGGAGCAATTTGTGGGGATGACTGGAGGAGCAGCGAGTGGTGTGGAGGCTTGTGGGGCCAGTTGGAGTGGCCCAAGGAACGGCGAGCGGAGCTGTTTGCGGGGACGGCTGGAACGGCTCACAGGTCGGGGAGTGGAGCGGAGCAGCTTGTAGAGCGGAGCAGTTCGTGGGATGGCAGGAAAGTGGACTGGCTTGTGGTGAAGGCTGCGGCAGAACCCCCACGGAGAAACAGACGGCTGGCCAGCCTCGGATCACGTAAGGTGCCCCTTAACATCCTGCGTGCCCCCCCCCTTTTGCTCTGGGGCTGCACTGACCAGGGACAGAGACTTTGGGGGTTGTTGGACTTTTGGGACTTTGGGTGGTTGCTGGACCCAAGAGACTTTGGGGGTGTTGGATTTGGGGACTCTGGGTGATTTTTTTGGGTTGCTGGATTCAAGAGCCAAAGGGAAAGGACACAGCCCAATTTGCTGGGGTGGGTTTTGCTCATGGTTTGTGTTATGAATCCTGTTTGTGGTGTTTTTCCAATTTTATGCTGATGTCGTTTACCTCATGTTATTAAACATTTTCTGCTACACTCAGACTCCGTGCTTGCGAGAGGGGAAGTATTGCCTCTTAGAGGTACCCAGGGGGGTGGTATGTAATTGTCCCAGGTCACTGGGTGGGGGCTCGAGCCGGTTTTGCATTGTGTTATTGAAACGGAACCCCTAGATACAGAACCCGGCCCTTGTTGCTGCCAACTTAGATGGGCAGAAGGGTTACACTTATAAGCAAATACGATTTATTAAACAGCAACTAATTAAAAAAATAAGGAAAAATGGGAAAGGTTAAAGAAAAACACATAACCCTGCTCTGTGGGCACAGGAAAACCACAAACAGCATCTCTGGAATCTAAGTGAAGTTCACAGTCTGTTCCTTACACGTCCCAGTCCTACCGTCCAGGTCCTGGCTCTGCTGCGGGACGGACACTTGCTCTGGTGGTAGCCACACGCCCTCATGCTCTAGGTGGCAGGGCCCTTCTCCTCAGCATCAGCCCCACCCCCACCCCATCAGGGTCACAGTCTCCCTCCCAGGCCAGCCTGCCAGGCCTCTTGGCTGGTGGCGTCTCCCTGTGCTGGGCCCTCTGCCCAGGGCCCGTTCGCTCTCCCCAGCTGCTCTCCTCTGGCCCCTCTGGCTGCTGCTGCTCTGCTCAGCTCAGGCTGCTTCTCTGGTTCTCTTTGGCTGGTGCGGCTTTGCTTTCCAGGCTCCTTTAGCTCGGCCCCACTCTGGCCCAGGCAGCTCCCACTGACATGGAGGACAGGACCCCGTGGCCTCCTGACTCCCTCATTACCCTGCCTGCCCTGTCAATCAGGCTGACCCTGGAGCATTTGCCTCTCCCTATTGGCCTTGGGGACTGTCATTGTCCCTTTCCTTTTTTTTTTGGTACTGGGAGAGGACCAACCAAAAAACCTCACTAAGTTTCAGTAAGGGGCCAACAGTCCCCTTACATTCCCACTTGCTAAAATTCTGCCAAAAGCCAGAATGTTCACACCAGCACATCCAGGTCCCATATTAACAACATTTACCAGCATTATGTTTTAGATAGATAGATAGATGTTAACAATTAACAAAAGACCAATTAACATATTTAACATTCCATGTCCACTTCTTTATACTATACATGATAATATTCATTGACACAATGCATAGAACCAATAACATAATCATCTCTAAGTTTAACAGGTGGACATTCATAAATTCTCAGGGACCTTCTTAAGACTGATAGTTCATTACCCATATTTTCTATTCCCCTGTCCCCAGGTAACACCAGGTCAATTTGAGGGATTTGGTCATTTTTGTCAGGGTTTGGATTTGCTCCATTGGTTTCAGTCTCCTCGGGACAGGCTCCTCTATGCCATTGGGTCATTACACTAATTGAATCTATTTCCCCATGTTAAGTATCCTCACACCTTCTATGGGTCATCTCGATTATCACTTCAGAGGTTTTTTGTTTTTTGTTTTTTCTCCTGCTGATGATAGCTCATCTCAATTGATTGGCCTCTTACAGTTGGTATGGCTACTTCCACCTTTTCATGTTCTCTGTATGTATAAATATCTTCTTTCTGTGTGTTCCATTCTATGCATCCGATGAAGTGGGCTGTAGCCTATGAAAGCTTATGCTCAAATAAATTTGTTAGTCTCTAAGGTGCCACAATACTCCTGTTCTTTCTGAGCCAGTATCTAACAAACAGCTGGTCTTCACCCCTGCTATACATACTTCAGCAGTTAGACAGTCTCTAAATGCTCGCTTACAGAAGTCGCTAGATATGCTGGCACTGCCCGCATTCCTTTCAATACTGTATGCAGAGTAATTTTCCAACAAGGACAGGCCTAGGAATCCTTCTGTCACTGCTTGGCCTTCTACTGTAGGTGGGCCACTCACTCCTGGTGCCCCTTTGGTTCCGAGTGCCTGGGACTCTGTTCTCCTACTCATGGACATTCTCAGCTAGTATGCCCTGGCGTTTCACAAGTAGCACAAATGTATCTTCCCAGCTCGTCCTTCAGTGGGGATCTTCGGGATCCCAATGCTCTTGGATACTTTGGCGTACTAATGGGGATTTATTTCTTTCATCACCTTAGTCGTCTCTTTCAGCATCTCCTCCTGTTGGACTGCCAGTTTTTGGACAGCTTCATTTAAACTTTCCAATGTTAACTGAGTTTGGGACGGGGTCTTTTCCCCAGCAATTGCATTCACTAGGTCTCCACTTCATGTACCGGGGTTAGGCTTGGCTGCCTCTTCCACAGGAACTTCCTCTTCTTCGGATCACATAATGGCAGCCTGCATGAATTCATGGAACTTCTTACTGGGCTCTTCCTTAAACCTCCTTTTCATTTCACGACGGAGGGAATCAGTCCAGAGCCTTCAGCACCAACTGCTCTTTCAGAACTATATCTGGGTCTGGAACACATCAAGGGTCTCACTGCTCCACTTTGCTCATTGTCTCCTGGAGGTCATACACGTATGCCCAGACAGTTTCACCAGGCTCCTGCTTTCTCTCAAAGAACTCCTGGAGCCGGGGTCCAATAAGTACCTTGTCTCCATAGACTTCTAGGTGGAGTTCAAATACCTTTTCCACATCTTTCTTGTCTGCCATTGCCAGGAAGTTTACTGTGGCCTTGGCCTGGCCCTTGAGGTATTCCCTATGAAGTCCACACGATGGTCTTCAGGTACTCTTAGCATATGCAGAGCTGCCTTCACAGACTTGACTCACTCCTCTACTGTAATGTCTCCTAGTCTAGCTGGGAAACCACTGAACTCTGTGACCTTCTTCTCCCTTGGGAAATAAATAGTAGGGAGTTTCTTAGCTTCTGGTGCCTGTTGGTCTATTACTGCCTTAGCAAGTGAGAAGGCTTCTCTCTGTTCAGTTCTAGCTTGTTGTAATGCCTCAGCCTGCTCTGATAATTTGCGCTGAAGTTCAGCAAACTGGGCCCGTAGTTCTCCAATTCCAACCATGGTAGGGTTCTTAACCAGATCTGGACAGTACTACCAGAACTCAGCCAGTAAACTGAAGGGGTGGATCCTATGAATAGGATCTTGTTCGTGACACCAATTATGTAAGTAGGGGAATGGTCCTGCTATTGTGAGGAACTTTCCTGGCTTATACACTACCCCGGTGGCACTGGCTAGCAAAAGGATCTGAGTCCTCACTCCCACTTCCTTTACCCAGAGGCCTGCCTGACCTCAAAGATTCCCCTTTCCACTCTCGTAACCCTGACAAGGCTGGGGGCTTGAGCCCCAATCTTCTTGTGTTCAGTTAGGACACGTATTAGGGTGTTCCCACTCCAGGGTGCTCTCTCCACTGTGGATGCTTCCCTGACCCACTGATCATTAGATACACTTAAAAGCAAATATGTTTTATTAAACAGCAACTAATTAAAAAAATAAGGAAAAAAAGGGAACGGTTAAAGGAAAACACATCACCCTGCTCTGTGGGCAGGGGGGAACCACAAACAGCTGTCTGTGGAATATAAGTGAAGTTCACAGTCCATTCCTCACATGTCCCAGGCCTCCTGCCACAGACCCTCAGGCTCTTGCTGGCAGGACCCTTCTTCCCAGAGTTGGCCCCCCCGTCGGGGTTACGGTCCCCCTCCCAGTCACAATCTCTGCAAGCCCTCTTGGCTGGTGGCGTTTCCCTGCACTGGGCCCTCTGCCCAGGGCCCATTCGCTCTCCCCAGCTGCTCACCTCACTTGGCTGCAGACTGCTCCAGCTCCAGCCCCAACTCCACTTTACCTCAGCGCTGCTGCTGCTCTATCTTCAGCGCAGCTCCCTGGGCCTTAGGCGCCAACTCCATGGGTGCTCCGGGGCTGGAGCACCCACTGGGAAAAATTGGTGAGTGCTCGGCACCAACCGGCAGCTCCCCGCCCCACCCCCTAGCCCCAGCTCACCTCCGCCTCTGCTCCGCATCCTCCCCTGAGCGCGCCGGGCTTTGCTTCTCCCCCTAGCTCCCAGCGCTTGTGCCACGGCAAGCGCTGGGAGGGAAGGGAGAGGAGGGGGAACGCAGCGCGTTCGGGGGAAAAGTGGGGCCGGGGTGGGGATTTGGGGAAGGGGTCCAATGGGGCAGGGAGGGAGTGGAGTTGGGGCGGGGACTTTAGGGAAGGGGTTGGAATGGGGGCGG
>NW_020664463.1:23541709-23570691 GCF_002925995.2 Terrapene triunguis
AGGGGTTGGAATGGGGGCGGGACAGGGGCAGGGAGGGGTGGAGTTGGAGCGGGGACGGAGGGGAGGCGCGAGCGCGAGCTCCCACCGGCACCAGGGAAAGATGGCGCCTATGCCCTGGGCTGCTCCTCTGGCCCCTTCGACTGCTGCTGCTCTGCTCAGGCTGCTTCTCTGATTCTCTCTGGCTCTGGCCGTTGCAGCTCTGCTCCCCAGCTCAGCTCCGGCTCCTGCTCTCCCATTAGTTTGGCCTGCTCTGGCCCAGGCAGCTCCCACTCACATAGAGGACGGGACCCCTGGCTTCTTGACTCCCTCATTAGCCTGCCTGCCCTATCAATCAGGCTGACCTGGAGCGCTGGCTTCTCCCCATTGGTCTTGGGGATTGTCAGTCTCAGTGTCCTGATTTCTCATCGGTCCTTCCCCTTTCTTTCAGTACTGGGAGCTAGCCAACCAATAAACCCCACTAAGTTTCAGAAAGGGCCCAACAGTCCCCTTACATCTACATAGAAAATGATAGAAAGGGGAGAGGATGAGTTATGGGGGAGGAGAGACTGAGTTGCATATGTAGAGATGTAAGAAGTAATACAAATGAAAGAATGGGCCATTCAAAATCTGTGGGTGCTGAGTCATTTTCTGACATATTTGAAAAAGGGCCCATTTCACTGGAAAAATATAGAAGATTTTGTACATGTTGAGTTTTGAAATGGATCCCTTTTCAGAGAAAATGAGTCACTTTCTGAGCAGGAAATGGCCCCATCAGGCGGGGTTTTCCAAAACAAAGAAATGACTTAGGAGCACAAGTGCTATTGCAAGTCAGTGAGACGTGTGCTCCTGAGGCACTTCTAAAAATCCCACCTGCAGCCAAAGTTGACTCTGGAATCGGAATTCTTGCACATTCAGGATGCACATGGTGCTGATGCTGTAACAGCCATTAAAGGGTGTTTAATGGAAAAGTGAAACTTGTGGGGTGTGAAAGTGCCTAAAACATTATGAATATTTTTGTGCTTAATTCTGCAGTTAAACTTTCAGCTGTTTCGTGCAGCTGCCGTGGTTTGCAGAGCAGGAGAAGAACAGAAGAAGGGTGTATTTTGTCTTCCTGGCGCAACCAAAATTCCCATTAAAGCCAATAAGCCAGATTCTGATCTCCCTCACTCCAGTGTAAATCAAGAGTAACTCCCTTGAAGTCAATAGAGTTACAGCAGTGAAGACATGGGTGGAGATGTAGGATTACTCCTCATGGGGCCAAACAGGCTGATACATAGGTGCTGAGTTTTATTTTTCCCTGGGGGTGCTCCACCCCCGCTCCTCCCCCGAGGCCCTGCCCCCACTCTGCCCCTTCCCCTGAGGCCCCCCCTTTGCTCTACTTCTTCCCACTGTGCTTCAACCCCTCCCCCAAGGCCCCACCTACCACTTTCCGCCCTCCCCCAAATGCCTCCCCCCAGCTGTCAAACAGCTCACAAGAAACCCCTTTCAGGACTGGCTTGTTGTCATTCTGTACAGCTAATCATATTTTGGGGAGAAAATTGGGCTCTGCAAAAAAGGAAAAGAATCCCCATTTTCATCAGTGTTTTTCCTCGTTTTCCCTTACAGGACAACCTCAGCCTGAGAAAAGAAGCCAGAGAGAGTTTTTTTCCCTCTGCAGTCCCTCCCACTGTTTGTAAATGTTACACTTACAACCTGACTGAACGCACGTTGTGACTGTGCAGTAGTTAACTTGCTAGATTCAGCCCCAGTGTGTAGGTCCCCTCCACAAACTAACTCCAGAACTACAAGACCACACACTACCCTGGTTCCACACTCAGAGAACAGTAGTTGGTCAAAGCATGTAAATGATAATAAATAATAATAATTAATAATAAATAAAGTCCTCAAATTCCAAGTGCCTGGGTCCTAGTTATCTACACACTTTTTAGCAACACAAACTTGCAACTGAAGCACATTTATCACTAGTTGGCTAAGCAAAGTGGGGCCCTACACTCAACTCAATGGCACTTCCCTTTTTGTCTATAACATGATAACTTTTGAACACCACAGCTGATCAATTCCAAAATTCCTGGAACTGTTCAAGGCCATAGGCACCGACTCTGTGGGTGCTCTGTGGCTGGAGCACCCACGGGGAAAAATTAGTGGGTGCTCTGCACCCACCGGCAGACAAGCTCCCCATCCCACCTCACCTCCTCCTCCGTTTCCTTTCCTGAGCGTGCCACGTCCCAGCTCCTCCACTTACCTCCCAGCATTTGCCGCCGCCAAACAGCTGTAGCAAGCTCCAAGAGGGAGGCGGGGGGAGCAGGAACATGGTGCGCTCAGGGGAGGAGGCGGGGAAGAGGTGGGGCAGGAGCCAGGATTTGGGGAAGAGGTTGGAATGGGGGTGGGAGGGGGCGGAGTTGGGGTGGGGACTTTGGGGAGGAGGCTGGAATGGGGGCAGGAGAGGGCGGGGCAGGGGTGGAGTCAGGGTGGGGCCAGGGGCAGAGGGGGGTCGAGCACCCACCGGCGCCATTAGAAGTCGGTGCCTAGGTTCAAGGCATCAATGGGAAGATGCCTATTAATTTTGGTGATACTCAGAAAACCAGAAAATCCTGATTTCCACCAGTGTGTGGGAAAAATCAGGCCAGCAGCATGCCCCTTTGGTGCTGCAGGCAGCGGAATCTCTGTGGCGCCCCCTGCTGCTGCATATCGCAGAGACAGCAGCTTAATAATGTACTAAAAAAAAAATTGTAAATTAATGTGCTGCTCATAGGCTGTCTGCTTAGGGTGGCATGTAGAGTACAGGCACTGCAAGGGTAGCTGTAATGCTTGTGTGGTGTGGCACTCTGCCCCCTCTAGTGGAGGCTAGACCAGATAGAGATTGATGAGCCTGCTACAGCCTTGGCTAAGAGAGAGGTGTCTTTTAGTTCAGCAGTAGAACCTCATGCATTAAGCTCCAGGAGTCACAGGTTTGATCCCAGCCAACAATGGCTGGAGTCTCTTGGCATTACATAGCTATACACTGCAGTGAAAGGCCCTGGCAAGCAGGGAAGCAGCAGAACACTATACTACTAAAAACAACAGTGTAGACAAAGGAGGCACAGCTTGGGTGTGTAGAGATCCGTGTGGGTTATACACCTTGCGGGTTCAGGTATGTAGAGCACTCTGATCTATCCGTCCAAGCCGTGCCTCACTGTGTATGCTGCTGTTTATACCCGTGTTAGCACGGTGTGCACTGTCTGTACTCTACACGCTGCTGCAAGTGTAGCCATATCTTCAGTAGGTGTACAGCTCTGCCTACAAACGCAACAAAGTGTGCGACTTCTAGTTAGAGCTAGAGGCCATCTCAAAGAGACAGCAACCCAGGCAGGAACAAAAGGGCAGAGGAGTTGCCCAAAGTTCTTGGGCTGACAGCAATACTGCTAACATGCTGAAGTGCAAAAATCTGCTAAATTGCTAAATGTACCTGAATTCTGACCTGTATTCCCTAACTCCCCTGCTACTTTGGTCCTTCCCACACAGCTCTGCCAATGCCCTTCAGTCCTGCCCTGCAACCCTGCTAGTCCAGTCCCCCCCACAGCTCTGCCCCAAACTTCTTTAGAAGTGCCAAGATGAGGCACTGAGATGTGGGCTTTTACGAGTAAAGAGCAGCTGATTTTTTGAGGTTATAGAGAGGCAGGACAAGACCCATAGGACTACAGAATCCTTCCATGGATTAAATCCACTATAGCCCATGTCCAAAGAACCTTTTCCCTTCCTCTTGCCTCTAGTGTTGGATTATGATGCATATTAAAATATGGAAATAGAATATAGCTTAAAAGAAATTGGTATTGTTTGTTCTGTATATCTAGTCTGTCTGTTAAAATTTTTTCCCCCTGTTAAAAACTGTTAACTGAATTTCTGTAACAAGCCCAAGGCCAGCATGCCAATTATCCAAGGCAGGCCTGCTGAAAAAATTGAGTATGCAAGCAACCGATAAGAATGCTGTTCCGGGACAGAAAGTCTGTACCAAGGGATAATAAGAACTTTGGGGAAAACAGTGATGTTTTCTTAACCCAACCCCACTGATCCTCTCATCCCTTAAGGAACTTAATTATGCCTATATAAATCTTTTAGTAGTGTCAAGAGGAAAAAAGGATTAAATCAAACCTGTTAAGTTTGTATATAAGAATGCTGAGCGCATGGGAGTGAGTGTTTGTAACAGAAAAATAATTGATCAAAACTAGTGCCAGCCGAAACCAAAGATTCACAACCATCAATGGGCTGAAGATAAGGCAGGGTGGAGGTAACCGGATGACCCCCAGAGGGCATGCCGAAACCCACCCAAGCGCATCAAGAAAAAATAAAAGACTCAAAGATAACACTTAACCGTCATAAACGTGCCATCTGCTGATCGAGCTAATTAATGGTTACCACTATCACGAACTCAGCATGATGAAGCAACTTCTATACACATGTATGGAAGCGAAGACCTATAAGAATAGAACCAAGGGACTGTGTTCTTTGAGTCTGATTCTGCGACCACCCTCCAGGAGCAACGGATGCGCATCTGATACGACTCGGCTCCACTCTTGTGTCCAGGCCACCTGGCCAGTGACTTGGCACAAGCAACAGTTAGGCTGGTAACTATAAACTCTCTTTGCAGAACCTGTATGTGTGTGTGTGTATGTGTGAATGGTTATTGTGACGTTGTGCAGTCTATATGGTTTTATAAAAACATGATAATAAGTGAATATAATGTAACTGGGATAGTTTTATAAAAAATTGATAAGTGACTATAATGCAACTGGGATATGCTTCGTGCAAAAGGTCTCTTGTAAGGTATCATTACAAAGTGCATAATCTACTGAGTATGTTCATCTGATTTGTATAAATGTACCACTCTTGTATCTAAAACTAGAAATATAAAATGTAACTCTGAGGGCCTATTGTAATTATGTAAAGTGTGGGCCATTAATGATGGTTTGGAATCTTAATGACTCCCATTGTCTGCAGATGGCTGTTTACCTGTGAGTCTCCCTGTATATGTGTGTGCTGGCAAGTGAGTAATGAAGTCTTGCAGTGACATGTGATCATGTCACCTGAACTGGAATCCATCTTTAACCTGGTGCTTTTCCAGTGAGGGGGGGTGGAAACCCAGAGAGACAAAGGGTTCCCGCCTTATGCAAAAGATATATAAAGGGGTGGAAGAGAAGAGAGAGGAGAGAGGAGCCATCATGGAGAAACCCCTAGCTAACACATAAGCTGGAACAAGAGCTGTACCAGGGAAAAGAATTGTGCCCAGGCCTGGAAGGTGTCCAGTCTGAGAAAAACTTACTGAAACATCTCTGAGGGTGAGATTATCTGTATTTAGTTTGATTAGGCATAGATTTGCGCATTTTATTTTATTTTGCTTGTGACTTACTTTGTTCTGTCTGTTACTACTTTGAACCACTTAAATCCTACTGTCTGTATTTAATAAAATCACTTTTTATTTAGTAATTTACTCAGAGTATGTATTAATACCTGGGGGAGCAAACAGCTGTGCATATCTCTCTATCAGTGTTATAGAGGGCGAACAATCTATGAGTTTGCCCTGCATAAGCTTTATGCAGGGTAAAACGGATTTATCTGGGTTTAGACCCCATTGGGAGTTGGGCATCTGAGTGCTAAAGACAAGCACACCCCTGTGAGCTGTTTTTGGGTAAACTTGTAGCTTTGGGACAAGTGATTCAGACCCTGGGTCTGTGTTGGAGTCAGACAGGAGTGTCTGACTCAGCAAGACGGGGTGCTGGAGTCCTGAGCTGGCAGGGAAAACAGAAGCAGGGGTAGTCTTGGCACATTGGGTGGCAGCTCCCAAGGGGGTTTCTGTGATCCAACCCGTCACAGTTATAACAGCTGTCAATTTTGTTGTATTTGTAATAAACGTGGCATTTTGCCTTGTCCCTCTTATAAGATCCCGTTGGTATCATTTTATTAGTGTAACATAATTGGTGGAGAACTGCGAAAGGGGGAACATTGGCAGCCTGTCTCGATTATTGCAAACCAACTAGTGTGCACACAAAGCCTACTGGCCTCCAGGAGGTAGAGGTTTTATAAAGAGCTCAGTAAATAAGATACTGGAATCCGGCCACAGTGCATTTACTCGCTGAGCGAATCAGGGGTAAGACGGACCAGTAAAAGAGATTGCGTTTACTCGCTGAACAAATCAGGAGTAACAAATGCTAACTACTCGCTGCACGAGTCAGGGGTAGAAGCCTAGCAGCACTCGCTGAACGATATCAGGAGTAGCTAAAAAGAGAGTAAGCAGGATGTTAAAAAACAAACAAACAGGGCAAGACACCCTCGGAATTAGGGTACTACCAGACACCCCAACTGTTTCTCCATTCATTAAGGAGATAACGCCATTTAAGCAAATTTTACAAGAGTTTAGGCACAGCCCATGAACGGAACAGACTCTAGCCGACGTCTATACAATCTCAGACCTAGAGGACAGATTGGCTCAATATATCCGCATGTACAAACCTTCGAGCACGGCAAAGAAAGACGCCGCAGCTATTTGGCTCTTATGGGAAGCATGCAATGACTCTTACATCCGTCTTGCAGCTTGTAAAGCAAAGAAAGCTACCGTAAAAAAAAAAGTATCCCAATTGGAAAAAGGGAGTGAAAATTGGAAAATAATGGCCACAAACACCCAAAATCAAATGAAAATGATAAAACAAGCCTTGCATGAAAGCAAAGGCAAAGAAAGATTTCTGACAGATCAGGTAGAAGCACTCAAAGGAATCGAGAGCAAGAAAATGAGGCCCTGATTAAAGAAAATCAAGTATTACAAAGCATGGTGAAAAAACTAACTTTGGAACAGGGCAGAGCCCCAACAAACCATAATTGCTGTGAATCCATAATTAAACAGCTAAAAATGAAGTTGGGATTCACTACTCGCCAAGTGGCAGCATTTAGCTCAGGAGAATGGGACCCAGCAGAAGCTAAAAATTGGGAAGAGAAAGCCTGGGATCCCCGGGAAAACTGGGAAGGAGACATTTGGGATGGCCCCTTACAAGGGGCTCCCACAGCTCCTATAGTGGCCATAGAACGGCATTCTGTTGTTATACCCCGACCAGCCGCCGAGAGCGGTGGTACCACCCAAGTAACTATTATACCAGCTTCAGCCGAGGATTTAAAGGCAATGGCTGACCACTTTAAGTAGGAGTCTTAAATAGAAAAACCTTCTCCCGATGGTGCACTGATACCTTCCTCCTAGCAGTCAGAGAACGGCTAACTACCACGGAAGTCTACTGACTTATGGGAGTATGTGCCGCCCCCGAAATATGGGCCACAGTGGACCGCATTCGTGTCATGAATGACGATCACATCTTAAACCTCATGGCCACCTTCGGAGAATTTATAGGAAGGAGAAATTTTATAGCTCAAGCCCTGACATCCACCCAAGGCTCAAATGAGGACCCAGAAGGCTACCTCACTCAGTGGGGACTAATGCAAATAATGGCTGGATTGGTAACACTGGGAGATAGACAGGAAAATTTATTTATGCTGCCCTTTTCTGTCCCTTCACTGCAGGATTGTGCCACTTCACTGCTTCCCTATTATGCAGGGAAACTAGCAGTCTGGGCAGACGGACACCCTGCCACGTTAGAAGAATTAAGGGAACCGGTACAACAGATCACTACTCATACAGGACCAAAACCAAATATTAAAAAAATAAAGAATTGCATACTTGGCAAAAATGGAACCAAAGGTTACGTATTCCAATGAAAGTGGTGCTAAGGGAACTGGGACACCCCGCGGAGGATACTCCAGAGGGAGGTCTAGGGGGAGAGGACAATACCAAAATCAGGAGAAATTATACCCAGAGCTCCCAAAAATTGCAGATGGTAAAACAATTGAAAGGCCCGTACCCGATATTCGCCGTATGGCATGAAAATTATTGATGCAATTGGGAGAAAACAAAGAAAGCTGGGACCAAGCCCCCCTGTGACGTTATTGACATAAACTGGGACCATATAGATCATTGTTGCAACCAAGGTCCTGTAGTGGCACCCAAATCTTGTATAAAGGGGGTCAAATGGGGTGTCTAAGACAAGGTTATGGTTTACTGGTTATGATTATGCTGTCTATATGTGTGTATCAGTTTTGTAGTTGAGGTTATGAATATTGGCTCTATACTGTCTGTATGGCAAACTTATGCTATGCTTCTGGGTGACATCCCAGACAAGCTGAGATTAGCTCTGCCTAGCCTGCTTGATGGCCCATTAAGGACCATCAGCTATACAATGGACTCATTGAGAGAAGGCAAATATGCCTTCAGGCTCAGCAAAGTATGCAGGGACTGGCCCATGTGACTCCAGACTCCATTTTGCTGTAATTCTCCACAGTAAGAACAAAGAGGTGTTCTTACACCTGGAAAAGACTATATAAGGCTGATGCCTCATCTCCATCTTGTCTTCAATCCTGCTTCTTACCTCTGGAGGAACTTTGCTACAAACTGAAGCTCTGAACAAAGGACTGAGGACCCATCCCAGCGGGGGATGTATTCCAGAGACTTGATTTGAACCTGCAGTTTATTCCATCACTGCTACAAGCCTGAACCAAGAACTTTGCCATTACTGTATGTAATTGATTCCACTTAACCAATTCTAACTCTCATCTCTATCTTTTTCCTTTTATGAATAAACCTTTAGATTTTAGATTCTAAAGGATTGGCAACAGCGTGATTTGTGGGTAAGATCTGATTTGTATATTGACCTGGGTCTGGGGCTTGGTCCTTTGGGATCAGGAGAACCTTTTTTCTTTTATTTGGGTATTGGTTTTCATAACCATTTGTCCCCATAACGAGTGGTACTGGTGGTGATACTGGGAAACTGGAGTGTCTAAGGAAATGGCTTGTGAGACTTGCGGTTAGCCGGTGGGGTGAGACCGAAGTCCTCTTAGTCTGGCTGGTTTGGTTTGCCTTAGAGGTGGAAAAACCCCAGCCTTGGGCTGTAACTGCCCTGTTTGAGCAATTTGTCCTGCGTTGGCACTCTCAGTTGGGTTCTGCCAGAACCGCATTGTCACACCCCCTAACAGATATTATGAAAGAGGTTATAAGATTACAAAGCCAGGGACAGGGAAGAGGCGTGTTGGGGGTCACCAGCCCAAGCGCCCCCCAGGAGGACTGCCTTCCTCTACCCCCTCCAACCGACCAAGAATACTGTTAGGGAGGCCCGCTGGACATCGAACCCCCACAAAGCTCGGGAGCACTACAATGGAGGTTCATAGGGAAACTGGCCTGGAATCCAGGAGGAAGACCCTATATTCATGTTCAACAGGGGAACCACGCTCCCATGATGGCTCTAATCGATACAGGAGCTTCAGTCTCATTAATTCGGAATACCTCACAAGCAGGAATCAAAGGACAAACAACAATATTACAGTCATTTCAGGGGAAATCCAGTTTGGGGCAGAAATGGATACAAGTACCCTTTTCGGTTCAGGGATTCCACACTTCCGGGAACCTAGTCCAAACCCAACATATGACCGATGACATAATTATGGGCACAGATTGGCTGTTCAAAAATAATATGATTATTAATTTCCCTAGGGGAATCCTGTGGAGGATGAAAATCCTCCCCCCGTATCTCCTCTCGGTAAACCAAAATGCTTGTATTACAAACAGGAACAATATGCAAATCGCTGCCCTTACAGTAGAATGAAAAGAGGAATGGCGCTCTAGTTTTCCCACAGTCTGGACACAGTGCAAAACAGACTGTGGTAAAATTGACGCCTGCGTTAAAATTGTAGGAGATCTGGTGCCCCCACAAAAGCAATACCGATACCCCAGGGAAGCCAAGAATCAGTTGGTACAAATCATTAAGGAATTAGAAGAGCAAGGGGTAATCAGGAAGACTAACTCTGCCTTTAACTCTCTGGTATGGCCCGTTCTTAAAGCGGACGGACAATCATGGCGCTTAACAGTGGATTACCGAAGGATCAATAAGGGGAGCATTCCGATGGCCCCCATTGTGGCAGATATGACCCAAGTAATACAAAGAGTACAGGCTACTTCCAAATACTTTTCTGTTATCGATCTTGCTAATTGTTTCTTTGCGATACCCCTGCATACAAACTCACAGGATCGCTTCGTGTTCATGATAAGAGATCAACAATATACTTTCTAGCCCTTACCGCAAGGCTTCCAGGATTCTCCCGCTATCGCACACCAACACGTTGTAAAAATGCTGCATCAATTAAGCCCACAGGACCGGCCATCTGTGTTTTCCTACGTGGATGATATTTTAATTTTCGGGGAGTCCGAGGGAGAAGTCTTGCGATTCACCAAAGACGTGCTTGGCTTAATTCAGGAAACCGGCTTTAAGGTAAGCCTGGAAAAAGCACAGCTGGTGCAGCCCCAGGTTGTTTATTTGGGTATTGTAATTGAACAAAAGGGAAGACAGGTAGACCAAAGGAAAGTAAGGGTGCTAGTAAAAATGCCAGCCCCGACAGACAAGCATTCCCTCAGAGTCTTGCTACGAGAATTCAGTTTCCTCCGGCCCCACATTTACAAATATGCCAAGATTACTCTCCCACTCTGAAAATTGTTAAAGAAAAAGACAAAATGAAAATGGGGCCCCGAACAGGAAGCTGTGCTAGGGCTCTTGAAACAGAAAGGGGCTGCCCTGGCAGCCCCTTCCCAGACGAAACTAAACCATTTGTCCTCAGGCTGGCCGCGAATAAAATTGCAATGGCAGCCACCCTACTACACAAAAATGAGGATCAAAAGCTGGTCCCTGTACCATATAAATCCAAGAAACTCTAAGGCGCCGAATTAAATTTCAATGCTTGTGAGCGAGAATGCCTAGATGCCATTTGGGCTGTGTTGGCTTTTGAGCCGCTTACCAGACAAGCCCCAATAACAATTCAAAGCACCCATACCCCTTTAAAATATATTTTATCAGGGAAGCTGGTGGGCGGAAGGGTCTCAAACACCAGAATGGCCCAATGGACCTTGATTCTAGTAAATCAAGGAGTCACTACAGAGATAGTGTCCAAGCCAGACCTATTAACTCATGTCCTAATCGAAAAGGGGACCAGACACAAGTGTTCAGAAATTACCCTAGAACAAAGAATCAGCCAGGTACAGGCGCCTCCTCTTGAGGATTTGGACACTGTTGGGCAGAAAAAACATATTTGGTTCACTAATGGAAGTTCCATGGTAGTGCATGAAAAGAAAAAAATTAAGTATGCTGCCATCAATCTAGAAGAAACAGTAATAAAAGGCTATTTGAACAATGGCTCAGCTCAGCATGCTGAACTCCACGCCATATACCAGGTACTGAAGCAATATAACAAAGACCAGGGTTCCCAAAATATATATATCTATGCTAGCAGTAACTACTGTGTAAATGGGGTGCAATATTGAATGCATGACTGGGAAAGAAATGAATAAAAGACTGCAGATGGCAAGGAAATAGCATATGTGAAGACGTGGAAATGAATCTATGTTTGGGTCACCACACACCCAAACCGGCTAAAAATCAGACATGTAAAAAGCCCATGGGAAAGGCTCAGCTGCCGAAACCGTGTGAAATAACCGTGCTGATGCAATAGCTCGAAACTATAAAGAAGTAGCGGTGGTAACAGGAACAGAAGGCACTCAAATCCGTCCGAGTCCCCGGAAAAATTAAAAGACAAGAGCTAGTAAATATAGCCCACCAATTTATGCATGAAGGGGTAGAAGGGACTTTGAAAAGGTTAAAGCAAGTAGCAGAATGAAAAGGAATAAGAAATAATGTAAAAACATGGGTAAGAAACTGTGTACAATGTGCAAAAGACAAGGCTCGACCCCCCCCACCAGCCTCAAATGCTGCATCAATGCAGATTAGGTCCTTGGCACCGAATTCAAATTGATTTTATAGATAAATTGCCAAAAAGTAAGGAAGGTTTTCAATACTTGCTGGTAATAATTAATGCATTCTCGGGATGGGTAAAAGCCTTCCCTACCAGAAATAACAGCGCTCGGACAGCTGCTAAGAAGCTGTTCTCAAAGGTGGTGTGTCGGTACGGTACCCCTGAAATCGTGAACTCTGACAACGAAGGGTCATTCGTAGAAGAAATGTTCACGTTTATGCTTAAAGCCTTAGGGGTCACTCACAAGTTTCATATTCTGTACCGACCCCAGTCATCCGGCCAGGTGGAAAAATGAATCGGACCATTAAAAAAGCACTCCGAAAGGTTGTGAACAATACCGGTAAAGACTGGCCGGACAAACTGCCACTCATCCTTGCTGCAGTTCGCAGCAGCAATAGACTAAGAAGAAAAATTCAACCGTACCAATTGCTTTTCAGACAAGCCGTAAGACTGGTCATTGACCCTGAACAAATTTGGAATGCAGAGGGCTCAATGCCCCTGGAAACTCACGAATACTGGCAATGGTTGAAACAACTACAGGAGGATAAAACCACTCTACAATTCAGGGTAAACCAGGCCATTAAATTAATAAATAAAAAAATGAATCAGAAGAAGCCTGGCAACCCACAGCTGTGGAAACCAGGAAATCAGGTAATGTATCTGAAGTTGGGCAAAAGGGATCACACCCTGGAGTCAAAATGGACGGGACCGTACTCCATAGTGGATCGCCTCAGTCCACTTATTTACTGTATAAATAAGAATGGCGTGTTAAAATGGGTCCACGTGTCACAAATTAAATTGTTTGAATAAAATTCCCTTTTTATATCAGTATGTTTGCACCCTAGGTCACTGATGCCTTTCAAACACTGGGATCCCTGGATGTGGTGCATGTTTATCGTTCTCCTCACAGGATTATTAGCCGCTGCACTGTGCTGCTGGTATCCCCCGTGCTGTGGAAGGTCCCTGGATAATCCTAACCAGCCTGCCTTACAAATTCAATTCTTCGGGTGAGCCCCGACAGCCGAGAAGAGACCAAATGCCAGAATTCAAGCAACCCTCGAGCCTACAATTGTTAATCTGAATCCTGTGTGTAACCCTTCTGCCAGGCCGAGTTGATAGCAGCAAGGGCCGAGTTCAGTACATAGGGATCCCCTTCCAACAACGTAATGCAAAACCAGCTCGAGCCCCCACCCAGTGACCTGGGAAAATCGTACACACACCCCTGGGCGCCTCGAAGAGGCAATACTTCCCCTCTCACAAGCACAGAGTCTCGGTGTAGCAGAAAATGTTTAATAACATGAGGTAAATAACATCAGCATTAAATTGGGAAAACACCACAACTAGAGTTCATGGACCAAGCCATGAGCAAAGACCCACCACAGCAAATTGGGCCATGTCCTTTCCCTTTGGTTCTTGAATTCAGCAACCCAAGTATCACCCAAAGTCCCAAAAGTCCAACAACCCAAATGTCTCTGCCCCTGGTCAGTGCAGCCCCAGAGTTCAAAAGTTTATCTGCAGGGTTTTACCCCCACAGCCTGGGTGGAAATGGGGGGAGAAGTGAGGAGGGCGTGCAGGGTATTAAGGGGCACCTTACATGGTCTGAGGCTGACTGCCCACCTCTCCATGGGGTTCCACTGCAGCCTTCACCACTGCTCTGCTCTGCCAGCTGCTCTACCAGCCATTCCGCAACTGCTCAGCTCCGCTCACCGTTCCGTGGGCCGCTCCAGCCGTCCCACAAACTGCTCCACCAGCCGCTTAGCAATATAGCTTCAGGCTCCCCCACTAGTTAACACAGCACTCAGCGCTCTCAGCAACTTTAGCAATTTCAGCTAGTAGTAGGGGAGCCCCAGTGCTGGTGCACCATTGGCCCAAAGTGAATTCAGCTCAGCAGCCTGTAACTAGACTCCTAATAGAATCAAAGCTAGCTCTGACATTCAACAGTGGGGGGGGGGGGGGGGAGGAGGAGGAGGAGGAGGTGGTGGTGGTGGTGGTGGTGGTGGAATTGGTGTTTCAGGCTCACAAACAGGGCCCATACCACCAGGTACAAATACCTTCCCCCAGCCTCTCTCAAGTCCTTAGGTTTTGGAACCCATGTCTCTTGTCTAGTGAGTGCTACTTAGTTGATGGTGAGATCCTCTGTCATAAAACAGTTTCATTGTCCTTGATTCACATAATCAGAGTAACAACACTTTATTCCTCCTGCCCCAATAACAGAGAAACTGGGGATCACATAGCAGTCAAAGTGACCATTTTGGGCTGCCCTGGGCTCATGCTAGGCGGGGTGGGTGTGCCTATGCAAACAAGATCAGCCCCTAAAGTTCTTTTCCACACTCGCCATAATTCACCACCAGATGTCAGGGTAGAGCTCATCCTGACTCTGCTTACATGTGCTTTAACTCGATTATCCTAGAAATTCTGTTGGATCCCGAAAACATCCTGAACTCCAACGCCGACGCCAACCCAACCCAACGCCTGAAAGTGCTTGGGAAAGGTAAAACACTTACTGGAACACCCCCACCCCCACGCGAACACCACTCACAAACAATTCACACCCCATGGGCCCCGATCCAGAAGCCAGCTATTCGCTTACATTGAGTACACCTATCTACAAACCACACTATATTTTCCTTTGAAAACACCCATGTGTATGTGGGGGAAGGAAACCTTGGGTTGCAGGTCTTCATAGACGTCCCAGCAGGGAGGAAAAAAAATTGGTTGGTAGGAATCCGGGTGGAAGGATATGTAGGAAACACTACAACAATCTCCAAGTATCCCTCTCTCCCCTACATATGGTGAGGTCAGGAACACTGGTTACTGTCCTTGTAGTTTATTGTCCTAGGCACACTCAGAAGGTCACGTTCCCAGATGAATGCGATTGGGTGTGGGGGAAAAAGCATTTGTTCATAAAAAGCACTCCAATATCGGTACCTAAACCCCAGCTGTTTAAAATGAAAACTAGCCCTGTGCTAGTCTTGGTTAGCCCCCTCTTGGTAGAAGTTAAAGTAACAATGAATTGAACATGTTTAAATGTTTCTAAGGTGGAGCCCAAGTGTGCTCCATTCGCTCTTCCTATCATAACGGCGTGGGTCAAAACACACACACTGCTCCCATCTAACCCGGCCCCTGCTAAAAGTAAAAGGAATGTCATAAACACACTGTTGCGCGAATTTGGGGCAGGGGTGGGACTCGCTAATGCAGTAAATCTGAAAATAATTAAAAACAAGTTAAACTCGCTGGCAAAGTTACAAAACAGCTTGATTCAAAATCAAGTACATGCTAATGTAGATCTGGTCCAAATAGGCATCGGTAATTTAAAAGCTAGATGGAACCTCTGGCAGTGGCTTAACACAACTGCTTGGCTAATACACAAAGCACAGTTGCAGTTAAAAAATCGAACAGTCCTAGCCATGGGATGTACTAAAATGCAAATACTCGTACTCTCAACCTTAAATCAGAAAATATTAAGGTTTTAATGCACTTGTTAAAGCAAAAAAAAAAAATCCTTGCTCAATGTGTACCGGTACGAATGGATGCAGTATATATCAAGCTCTGTCAGACCAGATCTGTTATTAAAAAAAATAGTTGTTAAAATTGCCAGCCAGAAAGCTCAAAAGGCTCAGGTATGGAAGGTTAGCCCACTCCCCACATTACACCAACTGTCGTACTGGCTGCCACGTGTGACGAGCCAGTGGGCTGGGAAGGATAAAAAATTATTGGATACGAGGGGTTGTACTGCATGGTCACCCCAACAGTGGGTGTGCCTTTCTATGCCCGATGCCTCAAAATCATGTAATACTAAAATGTCTTTGGGATCATGCATATGGAATAAGCTAAAAAATAAAACGAAAGTAATATATAATAAACAATGTGTATGCATCACCCCCTGGAAAACGGTATATTAAAAAAATAAAGGTATTAGTAACCCACCAGTAAATAAATGTAAATGTAATGTAAGTACAATATTTACTAAAAATCATACATACTACCTACCCCAGCCAAAAAGAACCCAATTTACAGTAAAGTCAACATTGGTAGAGTTTTCTGTCCACCTTAATCTCAGCTGGCAAAAATTAGCCACAGAGTTACTAAAAAGTCAGAAACTAACCAAGCTATTGAAGCAAACAATAAATAAAGCAAAACACAGAACCATTCACATTATTCATAAAAATGAACAAATGCTAAAAATTGCAGCAGCTGAAAAAAAAATAACGACCTATCATTGGTATAATATTTTCTCCGGGTGGTCCCCAACCACCACCGGCATACTGTCAGTAATGTTACATCCCCTAATGGTTGTTTTGTTCCTAAATGGCATCTGTTTTATTGAAATGTGTGGCATGTGTTGCTGGGTAAAAAAAATGTATAAAAAGCTAAAACCACAAAAAAGGCTAGCTTCACAATACCTGCTCGCACAAAAAATATACCATTCAAAAGTGGTTTAAGGGTGACACTGTCGCCAAAGTCTCAGTGTCAAAAGGGGGATTATGTTGAATTTTAATGCATATTAAAATATGAATATAAAATATAGCTTAAAAGAAATTGGTATTGTTTGTTCTGTATATCTAGTCTGTCTGTTAAATTTTTTTCCCTCTGTTAAAAACTGTTAACTGAATTTCTGTAACAAGCCCAAGGCCGACATGCCAATTATCCAAGGCAGGCCTGCTGAAAAAGTTGAGTATGCAAGCTTGAGTAAGTTGAGTATGATAAGAATGCTGTTCCGGGACAGAAAGTCTGTACCAAGGGATAATAAGAACTTTGGGAAAAACAAGAATGTTTTCTTAAGCCATCCCCACTAATCCCCTCATCCCCTAAGAAACTTAATTATGCCTATGTAAATATTTTAGTAGTGTCAAAAGGAAAAAAAAAATAAATCAAACCTGTTAAGTTTGTATGTAAGAATGCTGAGCTCATGGAAGTAAGTGTTTGTAACAGAAAAATAATTAATCAAAACTAGTGCCAGCCTAAACCAAAAATTCACAACCATCAATGGGCTGAAGATAAGGCAGGGCGGAGGTAACCGGATGACCCCCGGAGGGCATGCTGAAACCCACCCAAGCGCATCAAGAAAAAATAAAAGACTCAAAGATAACACTTAATTGTCATAAATGTGCCATCTGCTAATCGAGCTAATTAACGGTTACCCCAATCACGAACTCAGCATGATGAAGCAACTTCCATAAAAATGTATAAAGGCAAAGACCTATAAAAATAAAACCAAGGGACTGTGTTCTTTGAGTCTGGTTCTGCGACCACCCTCCAGGAGCATTGAATGCGCATCTGATACGACTCGGTTCCACTCTTGTGTCCAGGCCACCTGGCCAGTGACTTGGCACAAGCAACAATTAGGCTGGTAACTATAAACTCTCTTTGCAAAACCTGTATGTGTGTGTGTGTGCATGTGTGAATGGTTATAACAGCTGTCAATTTTGTTGTATTTGTAATAAACGTGGCATTTTGCCTTGTCCCTCTTATAAGATCCTGTTGGAATCATTTTATTAATGTAACACTAGGCCTCTCTAAAGATCATCACTGTCCCTCTTCCACACACTCAGGAGTTAGTCCGGCATTTCCTTCTCAAAGGTGTAACTGGGCCAGAGCTCTACATGCTACAGGCATGGGAGAGAGGGCTAATAAGAACCACACTGGCCCTTGCGATCTCCACTAGCAGTGTTTGCACTGGGAAGAGTAACAGTAGATCATAAATCTACTTCTGAGCTTCCTGTCCATTAACCTCACTGCCTCACTGAAGGGGACTCTTCTCAGCATTGCAGACCCCCGCCAGTAACCAAAATTCTGGCCCAAATTCTAATAATGGCTGTAACTACTCTTATTTATACCTTGGTTTGGGCCGTAGGGAGCCCATCCCAGTGTCGTGCAGGATGGAATGTGCTGAGAGCCACACAGTGAGGGACTGGAGTTCTGCATGGGCCTCTCTTCCTCCCAATGTGGGCACCAGAATGAAAGGGCTGCAGAACCCCCTGGCATAATGTCTGGCCCCAGGGAAGCTGGCACAAAGGCAGCCTGCATGTCCTTGCTGAGTCTCCTGGTTGTTTACTCCATGTCCCTCCTGTTAGAACAAAGTCAGGTGACTTGGGCCAGGGCCCTGCAGCAAGTCAATACCTCAGTTGTAAATATGCAGCTGGCTGCTCTGTTGCTTGGCTGAAATCCACTGTGCTCCCCATGGCCCCTGTTGTAACAAAGCCAAGTCATTAAGTGATGAACCAGCAAATTCTGTCCTGTCCCACTTTCCAAATCCTCCATTATTTGCTCACTGCTTTCCTGTCTTCTCCTCAACTCCCACACCGTCAATGTGCTCAGCAAATACAAGGTGTCCAGGTGGACCAGCCAGCTATTGGCTAGAGCTGGTGAAAATCTCCAATGGAACATTTCTCTTGTGATGGATCTGCTAAGCAGGGGACTGTGACTCCCGGCCAGGTGCAGGAAAAGGACTAGGATCTGTCTGGGAAGTGGTGGCTGCTTGGCTAGCCAGGAGCCACAAGGAAGCTGGATGCAGAGGGCAATCCTCAGGAACAGATGCAGAGCTGCATATGGAACAGTCTGTGATTGCTGGAGGTTACAGCTGGGTGCAAGTCTGTGTGCGGCTTATGGGGCAGCAGCAGCTGGGCAGAGAGCCAGTGCAGAGTGGCCCCAATGAGAGACACTAAGCAAACCTGGCCTGGAAACCTGCTAGGGTTGCCAATCTTCTGACCGAACAAAACCGAACACCCTTGCCCTGCCCCTTCTCCAAGGCCCCACCTCACTCCCTCCCTCCATCACTTGCCCTCCCCCACCCTCACCCACTTGCTCATTTTCTTGACTAGAGAATGGACTGAAGAGGGCACCCCAGGCACAAGGCCCGAAGAGCATTGACTCTCAACTGGCCAGCCCCAGAGACTCAAACATTTATCACTATTGCTCACTGGGAGCTGTAACTGTTTAACCTAGGGCATCTGCAACCTTCCTCTTTCCTGCCAGACCTAGTAAAATACCCTTTCCCTTAGCCACATGTCTGAGTTAGTGGGAGCCACCAGGGCTAGCACGCAAAGGCCTAGGTGCTGAAGCACCTACATGGGTTGTCTCCGAGTTGTGGTACAACTGTTGGCACCCTAGGAGTCTGGTGTACTCAGGGATGGGTTAAAGAATTTTGGAGCCCTGTGCACCATGGAAATTAGATAGGGTTACGATTCGTCCGGATTCCCCCGGACATGTCCAACTTTTAGAGTTAAAAATAGTGTCCGGGGGGAATTTGTAAATGTCCGGACTTCCCTCGCTGCAGAGCACGCGCTGCTGACAGGGCAGCCGGACCGATGGTGCCACTTACATGGGGCTCCGACAGCCAGAGAGAGCCCCTCCTCCGCTTCCTCCTCCTCTCTCCTGCAGCTGAGAGCACTCCCTCCCTCCCTGCATTCGCAGATCACCAGCCGGCCGTTCGCACCGGCAGTCTGGAGCTCCTCCCCCTGCTCCTCCTCCCCGGCACGCTGGTCTGAGCGGCAGAGTAAGGGGGTCAGGGGGTCGGAGAAGGGGCAGGGAGGTTCTGGAGGGGGCAGTCAAGAGACGGGGGGGGGTCGGGCGTTCGGGGCGGGGGCTTTCTGGGGGTGGGGGTGTGGATAAGGTTTTGGGCCGTCAGGGTACAGGTAGGGGGTAGGATCCTGGGGGGAGAAGTTAGGGTGGGGGGGTCTCAGGAGGGGGCAGTTAGGGGACAAGGAACAGGGAGGCTTAGGTAGGGGGTGGGGTTCTGGAGGGCAGTTAGGAGCAGGGTTCCCAGGAGGGGTAGTCAGGGGACAAGGAGCGGGGGGGCTGTCAGGGGGCAGGGGTGGGGAGAGGGATCGGAGCAGTCAGGGGACAGGGAGCAGAGGGGTTTAGATGGGTTGGGAGTTCTGGGGGGGGCTGTCAGGGGGTGGGGAGTGGTTGGATGGGGCGTGGGAGTCCCGGGGGTCTGTCTGGGGGTGGGGGTGTGGATAAGGGTTGGGGCAGTCAGGGGGCAGGTAGGGGGTAGGGTCCTAGGGGGCCAGTTAGGATGGGGGGAGGGTCTCAGGAGGGAGCAGTCAGGGAACAAGGAGCAGGGAGGCTTAGATAGGGGGTGGAGTCCTGGGGGGCAGTTAGGGGCAGGGGTCCCAGGAGGGGGCAGTCAGGGGACAAGGAGCAGGGGGAGGGTTGTGGGTCCTGAGGGGGGCGGGAAGTGGGAGGGAGTGGAAGGAGCAGGGGCGGGGCTAGGGCAGGACTGGGGCGGGGCTAGGGCAGGACTGGGGCGGGGCTCCTCCCGTCCTCTTTTTTGCTTGCTGAAATATGGTAACCCTAATTTAGACAGAACATGTGAACTAATATCTGTAAATATGAGAACACCTTCATTCATTATTATTATTTCTAGATCTTTCTCAGCAGAAAACACAGAAGCACCACTGGCAGTGAAAAGAGTTTGTTCTTATGCTAACTTGAGCGGTACTGTATTTTGAGTATTAGAAAGAATACAAACAGAATTTGAATATAAGAGTAAAAATTGTATACAGCCTCACTGAGTGAGAACAAGCATTACAGTGTGTAGAGCTGCACATTTAATGAACCAGAAGAAAACATGTATGTTTAATATATTTTAGAATGTTTTGTTTGTTTGGGGGTTTTTCTTAACGTTACAACCACAATATAGTTCACTTTGTTACATTTTTTCAACAAATAGCTATTTTTATAGGACGCATAGCTTCAGAACATAACATGCACCTAGTGTACTTCATTAAATTGGTTTATTACAGAGGTTCTCAAACTTCATTGCACTGCTATCCCCTTCTGACAACAACAATTATTACACGACCCCAGGAGGGGGGACCGAAGCCTGAGCCCCGCTGCCTCGGGTGGCAAGACCAAAGCCCAAGCCCCACTGTCCCAGGCGGCGGCGGCGGCGGGGGGGGAGGGGGGCGGCAAAGCCAAAGCCTATGGGCTTCATCCCCAGGCGGGGGGCCTGTAATCTGAGCCCCGCCACCCAGGGCTGAAGCCCTTGGCCTTTGACTTCAGTCCCGGGTGGTGGGGCTCAGGCTTTGGCTTTGGCCCTGGCTCCAGGTGCCAACAAGTCTGAGCCAGCCCTAGCAACCCCATTAAAATGGGGTCCCAACTCACAGTTTAAGAACCGTTGGTTTATTGAATTCTCAGATCATTAAATCCAAACAACCCAAACTGACTATATAAATGCACAACAAAATCATGGCCTTACCTACAGTACTGCAGGGGCTTCTTCCAAGATCAGTGGCTAGCAAAAATTTCGATTACATCACTATAATCCAGGGTTCACGTCACATCATTCTCAACAGACATTAAGGCCAGGGCGTTCTTTCTGGCCTGTCCCATTGTTGAGTGGTCTGAGGTTTTAATTCTGCTCATCCTGGAGAATGACTATTCTGCTTCAGCATTTATAACCAGTAATGTGAGGTAAATATGAAGAGTGATGGTCACATTTGGAAAAGTGGATTCCTGGTGGGGAGCCTTCAGCTGCTCTAGTAGGTTAGCTGGCGAGTAACAATCTTCATTTTTTGCAAAACAACAAAACTGTTCAAACTCATCTTCAAAAGTTGCTTCAGGATCAGAATGCATATTTTGCAACCAAAGCTGCAGCTGCAGAAGAAATCTCAGTGTGTGGCATGTTGTTGAAGTTGTTTAGGAAGTCAAAATCCTTAAATAAATGAATATACGTGTGACACTGCACCCCATATTCATCATAGAAATATTATTATAATATGGTTATGGCATAATTAAGATGCATTTTGTACAAGATAAGTCATGTGAGGGGTCATTGGAAAAGTTATGATTTGCTGAATATGATTATCCTATTTGTATGCAAATATCACTTTTGTATCTGAAGTTATAAATACTGACTATGTATCGGTACTTCAATTGTAGTTACACCTGGGTAACGCCCACTAGACAAGATGCTTTCAGTCTAGATGCCTGGTTGGAAAGGGCCTATTCAGGGCAATGAGCCATTATGGAAAACAATAGGCCTTAGGAGAAGCTTATTTCTTACCTGGTGAGCCTTCCTGAGAACGCTACAGACAGCCTGTAAGTAATGCCTGCTATGACTCTACAAGGACATGTGACCAGGTCACATGATTCTGGACGCCATCTTGGAATGTCAGTATTTTTCCACAATCTGGTCTGGGAACCAAGTTTTGAAACAAAGGGTTCCCACCATATGCTAAAGCTGTATAAGGCAGGGAGTGACATCATCTGGGGTCTTCACTCCCCACACAAGAAGACTCCTGGAAACACCTGAGGAAAAAGACTGAATTGGGGAAGGTGCTGGACCCAGGCTAAAGGGATTTCTAGCCTGTGTATGAAGACCTGAGAAACCCAAGCTGTAAAGCTAATGCAGCTTGTGCCTTAAGAATCTACAAGTCTGCTTATATCATCTCTTAGGGTGAGAATCTGCTATTCGTATCCAGTCTATCTAGTATATTAAGCTTAGTTTGCATTTTTTGTTTATTTACTAGGTAATCTGCTTTGATCTGTTTGCTAGCACTTATAATCACTTAAAATCTATCTTTTGTAGTTAATAAACGTGTTTTGTTTTAATCTAAACCAGTGAGTTTGGAGTGAAGTGCCTGGAAATCTTAGCTCAAGGGCAGGGGCTGTTGCATTTCCGCTCCACATTGAGCGGGTGGGAGGTGAACTGGATAATAAATTCATACTGTTTGGGGTTTGGACCAGGATAGCACGGTACCACTCTGGGGTCCTAGGCTGGGGAGCTGGGAGTTATTTTGGCTGTAGCCCCTCTATTGTTGGTTCACATGCAGTGGCTGGTCAGAGAGCCTGCATGTAACTGCAGCTGGGTGTGTCCTTACCTGTATGTTTGCTGGTGGAGGTGAAAGACCGGGAGTGTGTCTGCAGCTTGTCACAGCAGCACAGTGTGAGAGGGAGGCCAGGCTGGTGGGTCAGAGGGCTCAGTGGTACCCCAGTTCCAGGTGGCACCCGGGGGGAATCCATCACAATAAGCTTCCAGATAACTTTGCAGGGAAACTTTCAAACTGTCAGGGTCAATTATGAAGTTAAAAGTTTCTACTCCACATTTCTGTGGCCCCTGCAGCTCTATATTTCATGTGTTGGATTCACATGCCTGCTGTTTATGTTTTGGGACTCAAGGAGTGTGTTGGAGAAAAACACAGTTCTCACTCTTCGGTTGGGTGCAGCAAAGTCAGATACTTTATTAGTGCTTCCATTTCATCTCATCCCTCAGGTGCCATAAAAAAATCACCCAATGACTTCAGGAGTTGGACAGTGGAAGCAAGGTCGATCTCACACAAACTGACAGCTGGTGAATTAAAAAATCTCCTTTGAGAGTAAATAGGAAGGGGACTGTGCAGCAGGGTATTAACCCACCGTTGACAGGGCACTCTGAGTCCATGCTCCAAGGACTATTCAAGTGCTAACTCTTCACGTTTTCACTTCCCACTCCTTGGCCAGGACCACAGGGAGGTGAAGGCTGGGTTATCACCCACCCCCAATTGCATAACCTTTTCCAACTGTTTGTGCTGGAAGTGACTGGAGCTGGGCCCCTGCGGGTTGGGGATTACAGCAGAGTGACATTGTTTACACAAAACTCCTTTTGGGTGAAAAATGCAGATTGGGCAACAGAAAAATTTTAGCAAATTATTTTGGTTAAAAAAAATCCTTAAACCAAATTCCAAAAAAACTCAGAACATTTTGTTCTCACATTTTCAAATAAAATATTTTGATTTTTTGGTTCAAAATTGCTTTTCCTTTCAATGGTTTCTTTTAATTGTATTTTAAAAATACTCAAATACATTAAAAAAGACTCAAAATCAAAATGAATTTTTTTCTTTCAGATTGAATGAAATGTTTCAATTGACCCAAAATATTTTTTCCAACCTTTTGATTCACTAAATGTTTAGAAAACTTTTGGTTTTGGTTCAATCCAAATCAATTAAAAAAAATTCGCAATTATCAGCAAATAAAAGAATTACTTATTCTCCCCGGTATATTGGGGATCTAAATAGGCTCCATCCTTCCCCTGACTAAGGCTTCCCCCGTATTTCACAGCAACATTTGGTGGCTAAGTCGTGGCAAGGTTTTGGTGTGCTTTGTAAATTGTTTTGATGCAATCAAGGTCTTTTTGTCAAAAAAAAGGACAAAACTACCCAAACTGGATGATGACAAATGGCTGTGTAAGCTCATGTTTCTAACTGACATCACCGCTCACCTAAACGAACTCAACCTCCGTCTCCAGGGTGCAGGGCAAACGGTTCTGGATCTTTATGAAGCCCGGAAGGCATTTGTTGTAAAACTAGCAGTTTTTTCTCGGGATATTTGAACTTAGATTTTCCACTACTTCCAGCACATAAAAGAGCTATCGACACGTTGCACTGTCAGTGTCGATGAGATTTGAATGTACATGCAAGAACTGGAATCAGAAGTTTCTGACAGATTTCAAGATTTCCATCGATTTGGCCCAATGCTTTCTTTTCTAATTAAACCTGAAAAGTTCAAGGAAAGCAACTTGGATTTGTCGGTATTTCAGAGAATGGGTGTTGAAGATTTCGAAATGCAGCTCATTCAGTTAAAAAGCTCAGAATTGTGGGCATCAAAGTTTCGAGATCTACGGAGTGCACTTGAAGCTACCGAGAGAGATCATGGGGCCTCTATTCTGACCTGCTGGACGTCCTTGCCAGTGAAATTTAACTGTTTGAAGAAAATTGCGTTTGCAATGCTTTCAGCATTTGGATCCACATACCTGTGCGAACAGGTATTTTCACACATGAAATCTGTCCTCTGCCCCTCTCGGAGCTGGTTAACAACTGATCACTCAGAAGCCTGTGTGCAGCTTAAAGTATCCAAATACGTGCCAGACATTGGAAAACTCAGCAAGGAAAAGCAAGGGCAAGGATCACCCTAAACTGATAAGATCTGCATTTTAATTTAATTTTAAATGCAGCTTCTTAAACATTTTTAAAACCTTATTTACTTTACGTACAACAATAGTTTAGTTATATATTATAGACTTATAGAGACCTTCTAAAAATGTTAAAATGTATTACTGGCACGCGAAACCTTAAATTAGAGTGAATAAATGAAGATTCAGCACACCACTTCTGAAAGGTTGCCAACCCCTGGACTAGAGGCAGGAAAAGGGAGACAATTGTAGGGGTCCCCAAAACTTCTGTAACATCTGCGTAAATAAAGTGAATGGGAGGGGTTGGGGCCCCTGCAAACATGATGTACCAGGGCTCCAATTTCTCTCAACGGTCCTGCGTGCACGTGTGCCGGGGGCTATTATTGGAGGTAACTGGCTAAGATGCCGGAGGAATGTGCTATGCAGTATTGCCAACACTTGAGATTTTTTTGTAAGTGATGGGACTTCAGGGGAGGCTGGAGCTTGCCTCACACTGACACAAGGCACCCACCTGGGGCCAGAGGTCCGGAGACTCTCCCCTCCCATCACCATTCTCACAGGAGGGGAGTGGGGAGAGGGGAGCAAAGAGCCCAGCCACTCCAGATGGCTCCTCTGCTCCTCCCCACTCCCCTCTCCTCCCTTCCACATCTGGTCTGGAAAGGGGCAGGGGGGAGGGGGGAAGAGCCCTGGTACTGCCCCTCCAGCCTGGGAGAAGGGGTGGGGACCCTACTGCAAGCCCCTCCCCCTTAGGCCTTGGAGAAAGAGGGGTGAAGAGCCCCAGTAATGACAGACATGAGGCTGGAGGGGGCTGGGTCGGGAACTGATGGGACTGGGGACTGATGGGGCTGGGGAACAGGATTAACGCCTGGGCATGGGACAGGCAGATGTGGGGGTGAGAGCTCCTGAAGCAGGGCCCCAAATCCCCTTAACCCAAACCTCTGGTAGAGACGGTCACACACACACTGGGGAGGGGCCCGGGGAGTTCAAAAGACCGAAACCACAATGGTGTCTTTTTTATATAGAATCTTAAGATTTCGGGGGGGGGGCAATCTGATGATGTTGAGGGTCTGACTCACACTTTTTGATCTCTTGTGGTTGGCAGGACTGGGGGTGGGGACAGGAAAGGTTTCTCTGGAAACGCTGGGCAGGATTTGGGAGTTTGTTCCAATCCCCACAGAATGCTGCACTGGCCCTGTAATGAGCTAAAGGGCTTCTCCAACCACCGCAGAGTGCTGCTGGAGTGATACAACCCGGGGATGGGGGTAAATGGTTCAGACACAGGAGAGTGTCTCACATGAACACCTCCAATAAATACCCTTCCCTCCCAGTTTGTCAGGGTCTGGCCAGGGACAGTCTCTGTGCCATGAGTCAGAGCTGTTGGCTCTGGATCCGCCTCACGTACCTCTCTCAATTTCCCAAAAGGTCCTGGTCCCCTGCCCTCATCTCGCCCTTCCCGGGGGCTGTTTGCAGAGAGGTATAAAGGGGCGGACCCAGTGGACAGCCAGGATGCAGGGAGCCAGCGGACAAGTCTGTGTGTCTGCCTCACTCACCACCCTTGCTCTGCACCATGGGGAAGGACAGGCTGCCCGGTGGCCCGAGCATCTTCCTCCTGCTCCTCTTGCTCCTCCCTGGAGACACCTCGCTCACCACCGAACCGTAAGCTGCACATGCACGGGCTCATGCTGTCTTCTCGTTTCTTTCCTTCATCCCCCTCACAGCTCTGCCCATGCCCCTCAGTCTGGCCTAGTCACCCCCTGTTATTCCAGTTTCCTTGCCTGTGAGGGAGAGCTCAGAAAAGTGTTTCTCTTTTCTCCTCTTCTTTAAAGCCAGTTTGCTTCCCTTGGCAACCACAGACTGTGCTTGATCCCAAAGAGAGTCTGTGACCTAGATTCCTGACTGTCAGCACAGACCCTGGCAGTGGCACACTCTGCTGGAATATCCACCTGGGGCACTGCAAACTAGCAACTTGGCTGCAACCTCGCCTCCATTGAGGGGCCTGAAGAGGGGGTGTAGCCAAGCTCAGCCAAGAGCTGGACGGACTCAGGGTATCCCTTTGACAGTGTCCACTGGCAGAGAGTTCCCCTGGAGCCCAGCATAGATTAGAGCATTTTCCCTCCAGTGCGCACTCCCCTGTCTTGGGTGCAGCACTCATCCTTGTTGGTGTACACGAGCAGGTGCAATTTACAATGCCCTGATTCAGCGGGCAATGGATCTAGGGTTGATAACTTTCTATTCTCACAAAACCGAACACCCTTGCCTGACCTCTGCCCCTCCTCTCTTCCAAGGCCCCGCCCATGTCCCGCCCCCCACTCACTCCATCCCCCACTTCCTCTCTCGTTCATTCTCCCCACCCTCACTCACTTGCTCATTTTTACCAGGCTGGTTCAGGGGGCTGGATGCAGGAGGGGGTGATGCAGAGGTGAAATTAAGCCGGTCTGGTCCGGTCCGGCATACCGGCAAGAGCCGGTACGCCAGACTGGACCAGCTTCTCCGGCAGTGATTTAAAGGGCCCAGGGCTCCAGCTGCTGCGGGGAGCCCCGGCCCCTTTAAATCACCACCGGAGCTCCAGCAGCCTGCAGGGCTCTGGCGGCAATTTAAAGGGCCTGGGACTCCCCGCCGTGGCAGGAGCTCCAGTCCCTTTAATTCACCCCTGAGCCCCGGGGCTCCCAGCTACCTCTGCAGTTGGTAGCTCCAGGGTGATTTAAAGGCCCCGGGGCTCCCAGCCACAGCCAGAGCCCCAGGGCCTTTAAATTTTGAAAGGCCCCGCCTCTTCCGGTTGAGGTCATGCTCCCGCTCAGGACTCCGGTGTACTGGTAAGTCCTTTAAGTTACTTTCACCCCTGGGGTGATGGCTCCAGCTGGGGTGCAGGCTCGGGGGTGGGACCAGAAATGAGGGATTCAGGGTGCAGGAAGGGACTCCACGCCTGGGTATGGGGTTGACGTGTGGAGGGGTGAGGGCTTCGGCTGGGGGTGAGGTCTCTGATGTGGGTCTGGGGATGAGGGATTTGGGGTGCAGGAAGGGGCTCCAGCCTGGGGCTGAGGGGTTCAGGGTGCAGGAGGGGGCTCTGGGCTGGGGTTGAGGCACGGGAGGGTAAGGCTCTAGGTGAGGCTGGGCATGACAGGTTTGGGGTGTAGGAGGGGACTCTGGACTGGGGCAAAGGGTTGGGGCATAGGGGGGTGCAGGCTCTGGGTGGGGCTGGGCATGAGGGGTTTGGGGTGCAGGAGGGTGCTCTGGGCTGGGACTGAGTGGTTTGGAGGATGGGAGGGGGTTCAGGGCTGGGGCGGGGTGTTAGGGCATGGGGGGAAGTGAGGGCTCCAGCTGGGGGTGAAGACTCTGGGGTGGGGCTGAGGATGAGGGGTTTGGGGTGCAGGAGGGTGCTCTGGGCTGGGATTGAGGGGTTCAGAGGGCAGAAGGAGGATCAAGGCTGGGGCTGGGGCAGGGGGTTGGGGCCCGGAGGGGATCAGGAGTGCAGGCTCTGGGCAGCGCTTATCTCAAGTAGCTCCCGGAAGCAGCAGCATGTCCCCCTTCCAGCTCCTACGCAGAGGCACGGCCAGGCGGCTCTGAGCGATGCCCCATCCGCAGGCACCGCCCCTGCAGTTTCCATTGGCCACACCTGGTCACTCTAGATGGATCTAGTCCCATAACTTCAATGTCAGATCTCTTAATCCAATTAACTCCATATTGTTTTGAATTGCCATCCTGCCAGAAATTCTGACATTTCAAAAATTGGTTTCATTGCAAATTGGAACACACAGTTCAAATTTTTCATGGAATGGAAATCCCAGAAAAATTTTATTTAGAAAATCTAAACACTACCTTTTGATAATGTAAAAACATTGTACTATAATATAAAATGTTGCATATCATAATATATTATATTTAATATTCTATAACATTCATATAATAATATAAACGTCAAAATAAAACGTTTACTTTATTTAAATGAGAAAGTCAAAACAATTCATTTAGACATTTTTCCATTCAAAATGTCAACATTGATACGCTCCTGCAAAAAGTCTCCATTGTGATGAAACTGCATTTTCCGACAAAAAATGGTTCCGTCCAAATTCTTTACCCTAGCTCTGTTCCACTCTGAGCATGTAGGTCATCTGGTCAGACTTGTCTGCGTCCTGCACCTTTAAATGGAGAGATGACCCCTCTGTGCTGCAGAAGCACCTGCGATTTTGTGTTTGGTTGCCCCACTACAGGAGAGGCCCACTATTCTCTCTCCATCTGTCTTACCAAGACC